>NW_010525459.1:17871-19732 GCF_000687285.1 Phaethon lepturus | reverse complement strand
CTGAACGGACATTCCTCCGTTCCAGGGAGAGACCAAGTCATGGACTGGATGGCTCTACTGTTCGTTCTGCTGCATGCAAATCCAGTCTCCTCCTGAAAATGGCAGAGCGGATGTAAGGCCTCAGACTGGCCCACTCCGCTTCTGAGGACTTTCCTCTTCCTTTTTTCTGGGTTTTCCTTTTTTACCCTTCCTTTCCTTCACTTGATAGTCTCCCTCAATGTTTTACCCTAGAACAACCTGCCTTTGCTTGTACAAGCATCCTTCTAGTAACTACCTGTCATAGAAACCCTTAGTCTACTGATGTTCCCCCTGGTTCTGCAATAAGAAGAATCTCTCTGAAGTCCAGAGCAACGCGTTCATGTGGCCTGGCACAAAATGTCACCCTTCTCTGTATTTTTTTTCCATCAAAAAATGCCCTGGTTGTACTAGTACGAAAACTCAGATTTCAAACCAACCATCCACCAAATCAGTACTGTACCAGATTTGATTAAATGTTATTGTAAATGCCACTGATTCATCAATAACAGGCATCCTTGCCTTATTTTGTTTTCAGGCAGAAATATGGTAAACTTTACGATGAGTGAAGGTGAGACAATAGTGAAAATAAACAGACAGTGTTTTCTTTTTGTATCAGAATGTGTGTATTTGTTGTGACATACTGCATCAGAGATCATTTTACAATTAGAGATTTCCATTTAAATGGAGAAGCACTTGTTAAATAAAAGGTGGAACTACAGACAACTAAATGAACACCCACATACATCGAGCTCTACCACTGCATCTCATCTTAATCATGGCAACATGTGCATGCTCCCCTAATTAGCATAGCTAGCTAGAAGTAACTTTTATTTCATATTGACTTTCTTTGAGCCTTATTTATTCTGTAGTTCCTTCTACGCAGCATACTAGCAGTCAGGTCCACTGCACAGAGAACATAACAACTTGATAATTCACGTACAAGCTTATTCCAAAATAGATCATTCTAATGGATGAAATCTACTTACGCATCAGACCTGTTAACACATACATTCATCAGTTTGGCTCTATGGACAGCGGCAGACTTCATTCATCCATGGCCAAACAGCACACCTGCGCACCTGAGCACTGCCAGACCATTTGCTTCTCCAGCTGTTCAGTGCACCCAAGCTTACAAACTCAGTCCTGAAAAACCAGTGCTGGTACTCATTGTTACGGTACCAATGCAGACCCAAAATCCCAAGCTCCTTCTCACAGGCCATCATATACCCAATGCACCTTTCCAGCCTTCATCACACCTCCCAGAGCAGAAAATCTCAGAAAACTGAAAGAATACTTATTGAAAAGCAAAACAGAACAGTTAAAGTCTCAGCAATCTGTTCACCTTTCCATATGAGCCTCTGCTTGAAGTAAAATGTACTTGAGGTAGCAGGCCTCAGCTTCACACAGCGTATCCCTGACTGCGTCCTCCCACCCCCAAGTCACCCGCAGCCTCCAGACAGACACAAATGCCAACAGACTGGGCGAAGACAACTGCTCTCCAGCTCTTGGAAGAGTGAACCATATTTTTGCCATTCTAGTGGAATAAGAAGTCTGTTTTCCAGAGATGACAAAATGGAAACTTTTGGAGGTCAGGTTATTCCCAACTCATGGAGCTGCCTGAGGAATGGGGCGGGTAACGAGGGGACAGGAGCACGCTGAGCCTGACAGCCACCGTCTGTGTGTTTGCTGCGCAAAACTTTGTCTGTTTGTTTCACTGTGTGACATTCTTGGAAGGCAGAACATTTGCTACTGAATTATTCGAGTCCCAGTGAGAAGGGTTTCCAATGAATCGTGGACAGCATGGCCTATACCTGTCACAATGGTGTGGTTACTGCCTTCTCAT
>NW_010525459.1:3957-17840 GCF_000687285.1 Phaethon lepturus | reverse complement strand
TCCGATGAAGAGAAACATGTCAGTGTTTAAATCTGTTGTTGCTACGTCATAGTCATGATACTATGGCATCATACAGGCATATTTAAGGTTGTAGCAGGCTTCCTCTGAAGAGGAACATTTACTAAAGAAAACTATTATGCAACTTTTAGATCTGAGAGTCCTGAATTTGCTTTTTTTTACAGCACCTCACATACTGGATTCCCAATATGCTTGGCCTCTGTCCCTGTGTTAAACTATGTTTATCTGCCTGAAGGTTTCTTCAGTTGCCTTGGGAACCATGTGTTTTCCTACAAAGCTCCCCTGGAAAGTTATAAAGTGAGAGCATTCAGTTAAATACCAACAAATCCTTGCACACTTTTTAGATTTGGGAGACTGGCTGTTGGAGGAATTCATTATCATTCAGCACTTTGCCCAGCAGTCCCCTTGTAGTGCCCGGCACGTACAGTAATCTCCTCATCCCTTGGTGTGCCCTTGCACCCAATGAGCCTTCAAAAGACCCTTTCTCGGTCCTTTTTCTTGGGGTTTGAGGAGGGTAAGGGACCTGACACTCCTGTGGCTTTCCACTTTTTTAACAATCCGTCCTTGAATAAGCCAGCACTCAGAGAGAATCTACAGATGAGACTGAGGCTAATGGAAAACATCCAGCTGGCTCTTTTCTTAAAAATCCCTGAAATACATACTGTATTTAAAATTGCTGACCTGTCATCGGCAAGAGCTTCCTCTTCACCCTCCCTAGGCAGCCTGCGTGGAAGCTCTTGACCCAAGCAGGAACCACAGCCGCCGCTGCAAGATCAAGCAAGCAATACACAACTGTGCAGAAAGCAGTTCCACTGCACAAACGTGTATTTTACATCACATCAGGAGAACAAAAAAAAAAAAAAAAAAAAAGAAAGGAGAGGACTGCAGTTAGGGCCATTAATGTTTCATGAAACCTCTCACATCCTCCCTACAACCGACAGGATACAAAAGATACTGACATTAAAATTCAGGTAACAGGATACCGCCTTGGTGTTTTCTACATTAAAATTCTGAGCTAAACTATCGCTTTGCAGAAATTTGTGGCTCTCCATATTCCCTTGCACCAGTGTCTCAGGACAACACTCGTTACTCCAGAATCGGTAACAACTGCCTATACGGCTCGTATACTGCAGTTCGTTCGCAAGATTTTGTTACATTGCCGTGCCACGTAGGTCCACGTCACTTAAAAGGTTACTGTGGAGTAAGGTATACCTGTAGATTACAAGGGTATTTTTTCACATTACTTTTAACAATAAGTGTAGTAAGCACTGAGGGTGGAGAAAAAGACTGAGGTGCTCATAGGCAGTTTTCCTCTACCCTTGCGAGTTCCAGGAGCCTCTTGCAAAGGAGTCGTCTAAGAACTGGAATCCACATTTCTACTGTGTTATTTTGCATAATTAGTGTAACCAAGGTGATAAAGAGGCAACGTAAATAAAAATCAGAATTTCTGAGCAGAACTTGAAGCTTTTCAAGCTTTAATTCAATCTAGCTTTTATGAAATTGTAAAGGTGGGTTTTGGGGTTGTTTTTATGCTATTCTTGTAGGAAGCCTAGGAGAATAAGTAAATGCTTTTTTACCATATTAAGAAAGCTTTACATAGCACTCATATATAGAAGTGAAAAAGATGATAAACCAAGAAGGGGTTTTACAAAACTGTTCCTGGTGAAAACATTTTTCAGATTTTGTTGACTGCAGAACAACATTAAGTGTTCCCATCCCTACCTTTTGGAGATTTTATTTTGTAACCTTTTCCTGCCTTAAACATATGGTTTAAGAATACTATAGAATATAGAATAATATAGAATACTATAAAATAGAAGAATGACACACTATCTATTTACATTTAACTGGAGCCCATCATTTATCCCACAGATGTATAGCTTTGGCTGATTCATTACCGCCACACTAATCGTCGCACAGCCCAGGCTCAGCACACCTGGCAGAGATGGCTCTTCTAGTCAAGCAGGAGCACTAATGAAGAAAGGAAAATTTGTTCCACGAAGAATCGAGTGCATTTTACAAAAAGATATAGAAGGAAATAAAAGGGGAAAAAAGCAGGGTTTTTTTAGAAGTTTGTCTTCCTTTACAAAAAGTACGATTATCTGTTAGACTTCGCAGTCTGCTTTATTTCAGATGTGGGATAGGTATAACCTTTCTTGGCATAAAGGAAAAGATCTTAAGCTAGGTTCCTTGTGCAACTCTTTGACTGTATTTTGTCAAGACTGAAGAAGTGCATTCACAATCTTTTATGGTCACTGGCTCTGAGGAAAATACCGGGAACCAAATGTGCACCTTTAAGTTTTCTACGTTTCTTGGTATTATTATCCCCTGATGCACTGGCAGCTCAAACAATACAGCAGGTTTGTATAGCATGCAACAAATCATATGAATAACGTCTAAAATAACAGCAAAAGCAAACAAACAAGCCATTTGTGTGACTTATGTCTGTCTTCTGGTGATGAGCATGGCACACGTCACTGGTTCACAAAGCTTATGAAAATAAATGACAACCCCCTGCTGCACTAAGTTCAAGTAAAAGTGATTAGAAAAGTCTCTCCGCTCAAGCTACTCACCACTGTCAGAAAACACTACGTAGCCTTCCTTCAGACCGATCTGGGACCCAGGCCTCATTTAAGTGAGTCGGAAACGGTTTTACTCTCGCTGCCTACCCAGAAACTGCCTGTTAGAAATTTATTTCCTGCTTTTAAGTATGGTGCAATCTAGCATTAGGACCATCCTAAAAAATCTGGGATTATAAATAGGGCCTCGAGTTCATGACAGCCAGGATACTACTGTGCAAACACTTTACGTCTGGTTTAAGGTTCAGTGCAAACTGCAGCGTGTTCTCTACACAAGTTCCCCTCCCTTTAACTGTTGAGTTCTGAGTCGCAATCAAGGAAGTCCTGTGAAATTGATTTTTCCCTGAAAAGTGTACCTGAAAACATTTTCAAGTGTGTCTCTGAATATACGAGAGTCGTTCCTCACAGGAGAAAAAATGGTTTCCCCTTATACTAGGCATGTTATGCAGTTTATGCTATTAAAACGGGAGCTATAGTTAAAGTTTGATAGGACATTAAGTATTTGAATTATCAAGAACAGAAAACCTATTATTATTAAAATTCAAAGATATTGCTTTTTAAAGAAGTATGGCATAAGTACACATAGAAAATAAACTTTAATTTTTTTCTACAGTAACCTGACATTTCTAGATAACTGTCCTTGCTTGTGAGCCATGCTCATACACCAAGGTGCACTTGTGGGAGGTCAGCGTCAGCTTTAAAGAAAACCCTTGTGAGATTACCAGAGTTTTCCACTGTCTTTGGAAGATACCTGTGTTAAGCAGGTGATGACGGTAGTATTTATTTATGAGCTTCTGTAAGATGTGTGAATAGACACACACACACAAACACACACACACATCCTTCCACATTTTATCTCTCTCCCAAGATTGCACTGACCTTCTGGGCTTTTCTTCAAATCTCAGCTCACCCTCTATTTTTGCCAATGCAATTTTCCAAGAATAAATAACAGAGCTTACTACTGTGAAAAGACCAGAAACTAAAAATGTTAGGTTTGAAGATTCCAGCAACTTGAAAGCTGACCTATAGTAAAATGACAAATTTAGTAAGTCCACACACAGGGAGTAAAGACAGTTTGAATCGTCATTATTTCCCTGGATGTTCTATAGAAATAATAAATTTTTTTTGGCCAAAACCAAATTAAGTTTGGAGTAAAAAAAAAAAAAAAATCCCACCTTTGTTGATTTTTCAATTAAAAAAATAGAGTGTTTGAGAGAAAAACAGATCCTTGTATTACTCTTCCTTCCCACTTTTTTTTCTTTTTGGTCCTCCTCCAAGAACATGAGAGAGGAGGCCTGAGCCACGAAGGCAATGCTTGGTCCCGCCGTGGAGCTGGTGGAGGTCTGCCGGTGTCACAGGGTTCCACACCTGCCCCTTGGGCACAGTGACAACACCGGTATCTTCCGCAGGACTCGCAAGAACTCCTGACGTACTGAAAACCAGCAAGAGGCTGAGACAAATGCTATTCCCAAAAGCCATTTTTTTCAGTGAGTAGCAGTTAATCAATATGTACTATTCTCTCTTTTTTATGTTTGACAGACACGAGAGTTTTTGCTAATATTTATCCTGAAAAAATGAAACAACTTTTACACCATCAAAAATTTTGAGCTATCTGTACACATCCAGCTGATACTGCAGTAACGCTCGACTAATAATAGAAATGTACCCCTGATCACAGGCTACGGATCCCTGGCAGGACTCCTTGGGTTCTGTGTTTTAGAAACACCAAGTGCTACTTAGTACATGTGTTTATTTGGATCTCAGCCTGCCCAGGAGGCCCATCCACCAGGAGACAAGGGGAATAAGACTGCATGGTCTCCATCCCAGGTGTCTCTGTTTTATAGCCATCTTCCTGTGTCCAAACTCCCTGGGCATTTCTTCTGCTCTGGCCAATGTCTGAGCCAAAGTCTGACCAAACTCCAAAGCAGCAACAAAATGAAGAACATATTTTACCCTCACATATCCCTCTACCTCTTTCTTTCAGTTCCATTTGTATTTATTGTCCCTTTTTACTAAAAAAAAAAAAAAAAAAGGTTTAATTACAATTACATTTTAATTACAAAATAAAATCCCTTAATGAGGGGAAAAACTCACAAAAGCCTAAACATCCCCGTCCTCTTATCGCGGAACGCAAACAAAGCAACGATACTGACTGTGCAGGCTCAGAAACAGGACTGGCCACTTTACCGAGTTACACTTTTCTCTCTGTTTTTCTATGCCCTTCTCAGCACCCCAGGATTTGACACTGCTTAGGAAGTCCAAGGTGCCTCTTTTTTTCCTGCCACCTGCCCGTCAGCACCGATGCAGGCAGGAAGAAGAAAGGTCCAGTCCTTGTGAACGGCCCCGGATGCTGCTGCTACTGGGGGAAGCAGAAGGCATTGAGGAACGGAAACTGAAGCTGAACAGGGAGGGAGGGAAACACAGACTTGTTCCGTTCAGTCCATGAAATAAGTTCCCAGTGAAAGACTTGAGACTACACAAATTCTATTTTAAAAGGTCAGAAAAATTCTTCCTGGTTCACATTTTTTCAAATTAAACTGCTACAAGAAACCATCATGGATGTCTTAACGGGAAACAGGCCAGGATTAGCACAATACTGCATCTACACAATAGGTATTTTCTGACTTCCCTCATTCTGTAACAATGCTGTAGGAGAGACATGGCTCTGTTAAAAGCATTCCCACCACATCCACCTGTATCGCCATGACTTATTCATGGCAAAGAAAAAACAAACTAAGTATTTGTACCATCGATTCCCACTTTTCTATCTAAAAGAAGGTTACAAAATTGCTTGATTACAACAGGTACCAAGGAACATACTCCTGAAAGCAGCCGTTTGTAAGAGACATAAAACACTGTTACAGAACAGAGACATACTGTCACATGCTCTGAAAATACGATGTTTTGCGTGTTGGCTCGCTTCTGCAAAGCTTGGTGGTAAAGGTCTCTTTTTTTTTTTTTTTCCCCTTCTCCTATGTCAATTCTTGCCTGTTCAGTAGTATGTATAAAATCCTCAGCTTTGGTTAAATAACATTTCCTGAGCCCTGCCACTGGGCTTTGGCGGGAAGCAGAATTACAAGAACCAGACTGAAGGTTTCTTCACTCCCTGCAGGACTGCTCTGCTCAACAGAAGCAGCCTTGGGAGCCGTCCTGACTTGTAACAAAGCAAACCGGTTTCCTTTCTACCTGCATGCTTTCCTGTGAGGTTAGTTTTATCAAGGACCACGTCCACAGATAGGTCAGTGTATGTGTGGAACAGACACATCTCGCCCCGAGCCACAATTCTCACTGGGCTGCAACCACTGTCGCTGGGCGGTAAGGGAAATGCGAAGGACTCCTACCTCTAGCACTGGTATAAATCATCATTTTTCTCAGGTTCTTTTGAAGTCAAAAGGACCGCAAGTGGTGACATTTAAATGCCATTCTGTCTGTTTATAGTCTCTTTTCCTTCCAAACAAGATGGAAAAAAACGTAAGTGTCCTCAGTCCTTAAGCCCCTAGCTCCCTTCCCTGCTGCTTTCAGGTGCTGCCTATGGCTTGCTTCTCCAGCGACGTGACCTGAGCAGCTCCGCTCCCTTGGGCCACTGTGCCACCACACACGGCCGCCGGCCCACAGGAGTGAGCCAGGCAGCTGAGTACAACTCTCAATTTACCTAAAAGTATCGTCTGATCTCTTAGTACCCCAGATATGTAGCCGTGTGTGTTTACTTGAGAGACCCCCTAATCAACTCTCCCCAGCAACCCAGCAGCCTGAAAGAGATTTATCTTCCCATCTCAGGTCCCTCTCTGCCAACAAGTGCAGCCTGTCCATCTGTGACTCTCGGTATTAGCTCGTTCAGACAGCCACTTGTTTGGAAAAATACATCAAGATACTAGACAGGGAAAACGCAATGTATCCGAGAGCAAACAAAATAACCAACCAACGCATGAATATGACGGACGTCAACAGCAGAGTAAGGGAAAACGCAAGTGTCAGGTGCCTTTCCCCAAAGAAAAAGTGTAATCTATTACAACAAATTAAGAGATGCCATTTTTCATCTGCATGTGTCTAATATCCTCCCATAGTGGGAGGAATGATACGGCATTATCTTTCACAAAGAAAAAAACAAATAAGGACCAGCTCTTTATTCTTCCTCTAGAGTTTGAAGTATCAGTGCTCTTTCACCAGCTAAATATCCATCACAGCTGGTTTTGTACCAGTGAAGCCGCACTTCAAATGAAGCATTAAGGGTAACACAGTCACCAAAAACAATCACTAAAATATTCAGCGGTGCTATCCGCTCGCCCAGAAAGCTATCAGAAACTCCGATCAAAAGGGTGTTGCACCAAGTCTGTCTGGGGTATGGCCAAGATCCTTCAACCTAGTTTGACCAGCCCCTAATTAACAGTGCTTTTGTAGTTGTGGTATTTAGTGCTGAGTGGATTAGTGAGATGATGGTGTATATTCACGGAATATAACTGCTAGTCTCTGGGCTACATAATAAAATTTAATCACCCAGTCCCAGTGCACTTCCTCCCCAGTCTTTCAATTCCGGATTTATCCCCCTAAAATTGCTTTTCCTGAGACTCTTACAGCTAGCTAATTGACTTTCTGTTCCTTCTCTTGCACTGTGCATGAATAAGGTCTCTTCAGAGTTCTGCTAGCAGCTCTTTCCTTTAATAAAAATATTGTATTGTATTTGAAAACAACCTGGATGGAAGGAAGGTTTGCAAAAAACACAACAGTATTCTGAAGACAAATAATCACTGAAGAGATACTGAGCATTATATAATCTTTACTAGACCTCTACTTCATACCAAAATGCCTGAGACATGCGGCTAAGGAGGACTGGATTCTATTGTATGCTGAAATGACAACCTAAGCTTCAAGAAAAATTGACAGAAGAAATATATTTTCCCTTCTCTTTCTTTTTTTCTCTCTTTTCTGTTCTCTATTTCAGTATTTGATTAATTCTGGTACCAAATTCCATTAAAACTTTGATTTTTTCCCTCAATTTATTTTACACATAAACTTCCATTTTTCAAATGTTATGGAAATTTGCATTGATTATTAGAAGAATTTTGATCACAGGTGGATTTTGTATTTTATGGTGATTGATAAGGAGGTAGAATGAGTCTCCAGGATGCCAGGAAACATGCTGAGGCTTTCCCACTGTGGGTAACAGTCTTGTTATGAAGTGGACTTTTGGGGGAAGGAAGGTAATGAAACAGTAAAAGCAACCCATGTTGTAGGCATTCTTGTATCTGCATATGAATCCAGCAATGCAAAACTATAAAAATGCAAATTATTCACTGACAATTACACAGTCATCATTATGTTTCAGAGCAAGAGCTGAAGTGCGGCCATTCTTCCTGCCTTTCCAAAATTTATTGCATTGAATGTTCATTTCACATTCTGGAGACCATCTCTGCATCCATAAAAACTGGGCACCATTACCATACACAGCATCAGGCACACTCTGTATGTGTGTATATATACATATAGGTTTTTATATAAACAAAATATTTTTCCATATAAAGATTCTTAATGATCTTCCAGTTTCTGGAATATTTTTCTAGATCACTGCTTGAATTCCATGACTAAAAATGAATTTTCTTCCTGTATTTTCCTGAGCTTTTTTTTTTTCCTTCCACTGATCTCAGAATTACATAAAAACAGCATTTTGTGTGGCATTTAGGCCTTTTAACATCTTGGCTTCATTTAAAACAAGAAATTTAACCTGCATGTGATGGAAAGGTGAACAACTGAGGAAATGCTCTGCTGCTTTCCCAAAGAGGTTTCTACTGTCCAGCTCAGACTGTCTTTTAACTCTGAAGGAATGGATGAGCTAGAGCTTACTGACCTTTTCTTCTAATATGGCCATCCAAGATGAGGTCTGACACCGATTTTAATTTGGGAAAAATTGTACCTCTGGCACCAAATCCTCCATTCAGAACATCTGTGCAACTCCATCTGTGGGGCAGTCTGAGTTATTTCTAACGACCACTTAAGTGTCTAACAGTTTTTCAGTACAGCTGTTTTCTCTAAACACCCAACCTGACCATGAAGTTTCCAGGGAACTAGATGCTGACACTACTTTTTTGCACTAGCTTCTTTAACAAGCAGTATATTAAACAATGAGTAATAGTTGGCAAAGTCTCTGGAGTCAAGTAACTTGTCTGCTCATCCAGATAGGTGGTAGGTTTCTTTTTCAAAGATGATGGTTACCATGAGGTTCAAAAATACTCTCAAAAGTCTCTTCAACATCCAGATAGAGCAGAGGTCAGTGACAGAGAACAGCCCCACTTGCTGCCGAATATGAGAACGAGCACTTTCTTGGAAACACAATGTTCTGCTCGTTGCTGTACGTGAGACACCCTATTGACCAGGAGGTGGGTAAACAAAGGGAACAGACTGATTGGGGTATGGGCATGTAGGTATGAAGATGTTGTACCTGCTTTCCTGCTTCCTACTCCCTGTTGCATCAGGCAGATAAAGAGGAGGGAGCTGTAAATAGCCCAGAGAATCTGGAAATGCATTTGTGCCAGCAAAAAGCATTCAGCTACATATTTAGTTTAAAAAGACAGACCCCCCACCCCACCACTTCCCTCACAAAATCAGAACAAATTTTAAGCCTTTTTGTTCACTCATGTGCTGTTATTTTAGTAATTAATGTATCCACCATAGCAACACCTTTCAAGCTAGAATTCATTTCTTGCTCTTGGAAACAGTCTCAGATAGACAGTACAACTACTTATCTTTCCTGTTATCATAGTCACAATAGATGTTTTTCCCCGTGTACAATAATTACTTGTACTCTATTCACGTTAGGTACACACTTAGAGAAAAATCATATGATTACTGTTTAGCCGTTTTTAGCATGAGTAGCTGAGAGGATTGCATTTTCTGATACATTTCTAATCACTGTATCGTAGTAAAATGATACGGAACAAGTTAAGAGTTGGGGCTAACCATCCTATGGACAAACCTACGGACAGGGTTTGGGAGGGATGTTCCTCATGCAAATTACTGTTCTGGAAGTCAGCATTGATTTCCTCATCGCTTGCTTGCTGCGGGGATAAGTAAAACTAGCACTGAGCTATTTTAGGCTAGTAAAAGGGCAAGAGGCTCAGGAGGAGGAAAAACGCCAAAATGGTCTGTCAAAAATGAATGTGCTACTTGTCAAATTGGCGTTAGTCAATTTTTTTTGAGCTCTTGTGGTTCCCTCTTGCCAGCAGTCTGAGATGGCTGCACAGAGTTGCCTAGCTACTGCCGTGCTCCCTTTCCAGCTCGCTCTGGCTCCTCTCTTTGGGCACGTTTACGTCACATCTTTGCTACCCCTCTCGCTGTGAGACCCTATGTGCCAGATGCCACTGTTTAGGGTGGGATTTCCTACCATACGTGTGTGGTGTGAATCCCAGAGCAGCACTGTTCTGCAATCAGTGCAAGAGCTTCACTAGAAGAAATGAAGCTTCATTTCTTTCTTCAGGTCCTCCACTAAAGCCCCGTACCTGACCCACTCGCTCCTCAGCATGCAAACCCGCCTGTCCCTCGTGACTACACAAACGTCCTCTGTCCTTGCACAAGCAAACCTTCGCCCTAATCCTGTGACTGCAGAAGTGGTCCCCATCACGTGAGGGCAATAAAGATTGGGAACCTGTCTAGAGTTATTCCTTTAACGTGGCACACTGGAGGATAACCGCTGCGTTTCAGTGCTTGGCACAGAGCAGCGATGAAAAACACAACTGTGCTGGTAACGCTGGAAGCAAGCACGAGGTGCATTTTAGATCTCCACCCTGGACCCAGCCTCTGCTATTCAGCAAAAGCTCTAAGCCGAAGATCTGACTGAGGGCTGCTTCATGCACTGTCAGGATTAACACAGCAGCACGGAGCAACCAGAGCTGCTGCCTGATGCTCGAACAACTGGCTCCAGCCGACTCCCACTCTAAGACAAACCTTTCCCCAGTCTTTGTCCTCCTGATACACCGTTTCCACTGTCATCATCTGGTGCTAAGTCACCTACTCCGGCTGTGCCGTATTCTGGCACTCGGCCACCATAATCCACTGCATTTGATGTGTGGGAAGGCCTCAAATTGAGTCATCAAATATTGAGTCTGGGCCTTTCAGTGCCATCCGAGAGGACTGTTTTACTCCAGGCCTCAGTTCTGATGCAATCACTTACCAGGGACTCAGGCTAGCCTCATAAAATTGCTCTTCAGCCTAGATTTTGTCTTCAGTCTTAGCGAGTCACTACTGCCCCTGTTCTTTTTCCTTCCTTTTGTCAACTTTATTTTAAAGCCATACTACATAAATGTTTCATTTTTACATAACGAGCGA
Source organism: Phaethon lepturus (assembly GCF_000687285.1). Classification (NCBI taxonomy): domain Eukaryota; kingdom Metazoa; phylum Chordata; class Aves; order Phaethontiformes; family Phaethontidae; genus Phaethon; species Phaethon lepturus. The sequence goes on along the minus strand of NW_010525459.1, from coordinate 6,927 downwards.
TGCTCCAGAAATTACTGTAATACAGCCTCCTCCTGCTGGAAACAGAAAACGTGCTTTAGCCATTCCGTCAGAAAGAAGTTTCCCTCCCGCCTGCCGCTCTCCTTCCCACCACCTGATGCGTGCAGACCCGCTGCAGCTTAAAGCCTCCTGCAGTCAGTCGGAACGAATGGCAAAACTCACCCGGCTCTCAGGACAGCTGGCTCTGCCACCTTTTACACCGTGCTACATCCTATGTGTAGACGCACTCCACTGAGTATTAGAAGATGTCTTCAGCATTTCTGGGAGCTTTTGGCTTTAGTAGGACAATTCTACCCTTTCCTTTAGGGTTTCTTCTTCATTTGTGTTATTCCTGCCGCTGCACTTCATTGTGCAAACACTCAAAACCAAAAATTACGTTTAAACCGACTCCCAGGGGCTGGAACTTGATTGTCCTTGCTGTCAAAGCACCGCACTGCTTTCTGATCAGGGCCAAATTGTGGCAATCTCCCAAAACAAGTCCCAGGCATAATTTATGAACTAATATGAGCAGGAAACCATTCCCAGTGGCAGTACGTATGCAAACCGCTGCAGTTTGGAGCCTGGGTTTCACAGGGAGGACTGGTCATTCTGTGCAGCTGGACTCAGAGCCAAAGGGTGCTTATGTGCACGTATAATTTACTAAGATAGATGTGGCCAAGAAGCCTGACAAAAGACCCCTCCATTCATCTCACCTGTTTATCTTGGTGCAACACTTTTGTCATACGCAACAGCCTGTTCCAAATGACACTCTTCTACACACACAGCCAGCATAAATCTGTCCACACGAAAATTACACTAAGATTTTACCCATTTCAATGACTGCAGGGCTAGGTGTTCAGCCTCTCTGTTGATGCTACTGTCTGGCACTCAGCAAGACAAGCAATCAGTGCTAAGGGTTTCAGTGTGGTTATCTGTGTGCAACACCAGGTTCTGCCTTGCATCAACATTAAGAACTGCAGGCAAAAACTGTTCACTGTCTTACTTTGCTCTCCCTTCACATTGGTTAAACACAATCAGGATGTGAAAGAGGAGCAAGCAGGGTTTCCCTTTATACCCCATTTCAGCATAGGTACCACACAGCCACCAGGACAGGCTTGAATCCCTAATCCCTCCAGCCTCTCTTGTAGCCTTTAGCACTCTGCTTGCTTCGCTTGATGCTGGTGGCACTCATGGTGCACAGCTGCAACAAGAGGAAGAGAACTAAGTTCCATTAGTCAAATCCAGCCCTATACTCAAACACACCCCTATTTTTTTCTTCCGATGTTACTTCCCAGAGGGAGCCTGAGTCTCTTTTGTAGCACGTTTCATCCAAATATGTTTAGGAAGTAATGACAGTTCATCCATCTAGTCCTATTGCCCTTCTTTTTATATATGATACAGCAACAGTGCTAAGAAACTGCTGTAGTAAAAGAAACAGATCATGAATATTATTGTTGGTCTCTTAACTTTCACCTTTGGAAGGCAACTTTAGCTTTGGTCAAATTTGTCTGCTAAAATGTGTGATGAACACTATAGAGAGAAGTCTGTCAAAAGTCTCCATTTCTCTGCCTCCTTCCTCTGGACAGTTTTTTCAATCAGGCTACACACTGGATCATATAAATATATAAGAAGTTTTCCAGTGAGTTTTTTTACCTCAGCCTATCTGTGTAGAGAAGTTTCTGCAGTAACTTATGTATGAGTCATGTCTTGTTTTTATCATGAGGAACCTACATCAGCATAAAAAAGGAAGAACTTACTTGACATTGCTGGTATTTCTATAAGAAAAAGAAGGAAAGATAAAAAGCTTCTTTCTTAGAAAAACTAAGTCCAAGCCATTGCACACTTTCGACATATATATTAAAAAAGAGCAAATAAAATGAAAACGTGTTCTTTTTCCCTAGGATACCTTTAAGAGAAGAGTGATTAAGGTGTTAGAACTTATGCTGCAGAGGAAAGAGTTTGAAGGGTTGATGATGTTAGAACAAGCTATGTCAACTCACAGTCCCTGAATACATGGAAGAAAAATAGCAGTGACATGTCATCCAAATGTGTTGCAAGTTCTTTAGACAATTTACCTTAGCCTTTTGCCTATGGATGAAAAACTACAACTAAACTTGACTACATACTGAGCGGGGCACATCCTGTGCATCTGTGCAGCCCCAGATACCTTGTCCTTATTTCAGAGGCAGAAACATAAAATGAACAAGAAAAATGTTCCAGCTCGTGAAATATTGCAGACTCCAATGGAATGGATGTCAGAAAGTTCCAAGACAGGAGGCAAATTTGAACTCCAAAATCTTGAATCTGATTTCTGCAGTTTGAGACCTGTTAGCTTCTATGAACTGTTACTCAATGCCTGTTCTCCTGATGCAAAATAGGGTAGGTCATATGATGGAAATCCCTTGATACTTTTCCAAGCACTTTGGAAATGAGCACAGAAATATCTTTGCATACCACTCAAGTGAATCGATTACCAATTACTTGAATATAAGAGAACCAAGTTGTTAAAAAGTATGGCCAAAGGAACACAAAAAAGTCTTGAAAAGTAAGCGTTGGTTCAGAAAATACAAACTGATAGGGACAAATAACAACGATGGAAAAAAATCCACATACCTGCATGTCTCACTCTCTGGAAGCAGAAATAACAGCCCATAGAGTCTTCTCTGAATAAGCATCAATTCTAGGGTTACTGTCAATGGCTACATTACAAAAGGTCATCATTCATTCGCAGGAATATTATACGCCTGGCTCCTGTCACTCAGTGTCCTGCATGGTGTAAATGATGTTTGTGCTCTGAAGCTAAGAACCACACTGATAAAGGACGTTGTATGGCCACCATACTAGATACATTGGGTTCTGTGTGCTAACCTGACAGTCTCCAGGCCAGCAATGTATAATTCAGAGCTCCTCGCTCCCCTCTTTCCTCATTTGTTAAGTGAAAAAGAGCAGAAAGTCACAAAGGAGACAGGGAAA
>NW_010525459.1:0-3926 GCF_000687285.1 Phaethon lepturus | reverse complement strand
AGAAACAAGTGCATTTAACCATCCCATGCTGTCTTCCACAGCTCAGCTACAACACACTTGTTAAAGACTACAGGTGAGTGTTTCCCAGACCACTGTCAGAGAGCCCACCGTCAGGTGACAGGTCAATCTCTATGCTGCCATTGATAGAAGAGCTCACACTGCGGTCCTGGTGTCAGCTTCTGTAGTTGTAAGCTGAATATATGTATTCCTCGATTGTAAAAGGTCACTTAGTCTGAACCCTTTTAGTGATAATAATTCCAAAAGGGAAGTGTGCTAATGGATACCCAAAACACTGCCAAGCCCTTCAAGTATATATACTAGCAATATTGGCCAAGAGAGGTGGAAAATTCTCCTTTTCACTAATTTCAGAGACATTTTCATTTTGAGGTCCCAGTTTTGGATGTCTTACCGTTTCTGACCTGTATTTTCTCCAGAATTTCAAAATTATAGATTCAAGCAAATCCAGCTTTAAAAGTCCAGGGCCATTTACGCAAGAGCTTCCCAGATGAAACTACTGCTACCTCTACAAAGCGCATAAGAAGCAGAGCGGCACTCTCTGGCAGAGACTGGCCTCCCAGTTTTCCCTGTCACTTCACACCTTGAAAAGCTATCTCGATGTCACATTAGTGACTCTATTATTCATTACATATTTTCTGTGGTGTTGTCCTTTTGTTTTTAATACTAAGGATAGTTGCATAAATATTGGGCTGTTTGCTTCTTAATTAATTTTTCTTGGCAGTTTATCCCTAATCCATGGTTGTAAATAAAGTTGTCAATTAATTTATTGGAATAATTTAGCCTTTCTCTTGAAAAAAATGCAGTTTGGGGAACATGCTTGTTATTCAGGAGGATTTGCTGGTATTTTCTTTCTACAATTTTCTGCACAAAGCTTATTATAAGTTTTTAGGTTTAAAATGGTAATGATACTAACGTACTTTATCTCAAAGATAGAGTCACCAGATACTTTCTTCTTCCTTTCCAATGGGATGGAAGCAATTATGTTCTCAAACTGTTGACTCTTAAGAGGAGAACTAAGGAATAGGAGCAAAAGAATTCATCCAAAAAACAAAGTCCTATCATTAAAAGAACAAAAGAGGGAGAAAAATAAAAGCAATAGCATGATGTGTGAAAGAATCTCTTCAGAATCAAACTTTTCTTTCACATTTCTTTCATGTCCCAGTCTTGGCTCCCACTGATTTTTAGTCAGCAGGCTTTGAGTCACTCTAAAAATTTCTAAAATAGCTGCACTTGTCATCCTTCTTATTCACCCTGTAAAGTTTACTTTGACCTTTGTATTATAGATCAGCTTAGCGTCGGTTTAGCACATTCAACGTCCCTGTCACAAGTCTGCTGCCAGGGTCTGTTGCAGGGGAGTTAGATTTCTCAGAGTGGAATAGATGACATTTTCAGCCAAACAAACAAACAAACAAAAAAAGTAAACAGAAATATCCTCTCCAAGTTTTGATCCATCATGTTTAGTTTTGTCTTCCTTTTCAAACAAAGAGACAAAACCACCTTGCTCAGGCTGCAAGGGGGAGGAAGAATCTCACTACCCGTGAAAACATCTTATTACAGCATTGTCACAACAGCTTTTTGTCACCAAAATCTCCCCCAGTCCCCCTTATCTTTCATTGAGTGCTACTTCTGCTAAAACTGATTTACTGGGAAAAAAAAAAGTCTCTATCATCAAGCCATATTAGCTAACAATAATAAAATAATAATGGAAAATTCTACTGCTGGAAGATTTATGTTTTGCTTTTCTAGCTTCAAATGTTTTTCATTTTCTATTTAATTTGTATTAAGGAGAAAAGACATATTTCTCCTACAGTCCCAGTTACAACGTGTCAAATAATCTTTTATGCACACTTACACAAACATTTTATTATTATGAACATCCTTCTATTTCAAATACATTTATTAAGAACACTTTATCAAGTAATTCTTTTTCATGATCTGTATTATTTCTCAAATGCAATACTTTCATATCAGGAACTCCATTAGCCATAGAAAAGTTGATTTTTTTTACAATACCATAATACTGTATTTTCACTCTAAACTTGCGGTCTAGGTATCAGGACTTGACTTTGCTGCAAAGATGATAAATTTTTATAGAATTAACGCTTGTGAAGAGTTCCACATTCTCTCAAAGAATAACTCTAGAAGGTAGGTATAGATCCTTTTGTTTTCAACGTTAGCAATGAAGCATAAAATGTAACAGTGTGTTTATTCCCATGTCAACCATTTTAACTGAAAAAAAAACAGGAGGGGGATATCAGATAGCTCTTAGAAAACCCATCTCTAATGAAGTCCATGAAAACATTTGCGTTGGCTTCAATAAGGTCAAGATCCTACTCTAAGCAGCACCTAGCCACCTCCCTTAGCTGCTTGCACTTAATACATCTTGCTGCAACACTTACCTGTTGCGTATACAAAAGCTGCAACATCATAAAAAGCATATACAATACAAAATAAATCTGATCTAATTTACCGCTGTAAAGACCATCCATTTATATAGAGAGATCCATAAATTTGACTGTGGGGTTTTTATCATTAATTCATGTGGTGACTTAGGAAGAAGTAGAAATTATATCCAATTTGCAGAAGAGTAACTAGTGACTTTCCCTTAAAAATAAAGCTCCTCCCATCCTCCTTCTATCGCATCCATAATGTTAAGCAAACACCATCTCATAGGCATAAAAATACATGGATGTGCACGTGCCTGAAATTTCCACCGACGCAAATGAAATGTCTGCCATCTGAAGGCAGGATTTAGCCCAGAGTACTCAGTGTGTGACAGCTCATTTATTCTCATGGCGATGACCTAATGAAGGAGAAAAGCTCTTAATGTGATACAGAGAGCCTTAAAAGCAGAAATGGGAATTCAGGAAGTTGCTCACGAAGTTAATTGCTTTTTTAAAGACATTCCTGCATTTCATGTTTACACTCAGCATGGTGGTCCCTGCTCCCTCCAGCCTGAGCTGATTTGTCCTTCAGCGATAACTGCAGATGTTGGAGGACCTGTCCTTACGCTGTTAAACAGTTCAATTCACAAGCAGTCTACACAGGCCAGTTCAAAAAGAAAAATTTTCATCTAGAAGAGAACTAGAGAAGGAAAGCTAAGAGATCAGGAAAGTCTCAACTGCCCAAACCCGTATCAAATGATAAATTGAAGTACCTTCACTACCACATTCCATATTTCTTCAAAATTGTATGTTAAATTAACTAGTTCAGTTAATATATTGTATATTATGAATTACAAATTATGGGGTCTGTCTTCTTTAAAATATAGTGCTTGTGCCAAGAAACTTCAGTTTTGGAGACAGAAGCTTTCTGTTCTTCCAAGAATATTAAGAAGCTTCCAACCATAATCCCAACAGAAGAGACACACAAAAATCCCTTGTATCTTGTTTCATTTCTTCCCTTCCCTTGTCCATGCTGCATGCACAAGGCTATTTGATTTTTCTTCTCCAAAGTCTGTTACTCAAAGCGAGCATGAAAGTGGAGCAGAATGCCCCAGCAGAGTTTAATGGCATCTCCTTTAGGACCAGCCCAGATGGGAGAAGAACACAAACTGTTTTCACCACGTTGGGTTTTTGGTAGCCAATGAAAAGCGACTGAGCAGTTGCTGTCCACTTCCAAGAAGGGCTACTGCTTACATTTTCTGCTCCTGTGTAATGGAGCAACCCTGAGATGTACTCAGGTGTTCTCTGGGCATTTGAGATTAACATTTCATTGTGGGAAAAACAGCTTAATACCTAGAAGCCAAAAACATGGTTAATAGTTCAACTTTCTTGATAGAAACCTTTAAATGCAAGTTTGAAACATGAGTTAGCTACAGTCCATGCTTTCCAGCTGGACAGCGTACCAGCATTGCTTCCCAAGGGGGGTCATGTTAAATATTATAATTTAATTATAATATATATATA
>NW_010525458.1:0-71742 GCF_000687285.1 Phaethon lepturus | reverse complement strand
TCCAACCTAGTGATTGTGTGATTCTGTGATTTGTAATATCCTTATTTTAAAACCAATGAAAAAAAATATCTAGAAACAGTGCCTTTAGAATTTCTCTCTTTCTAGATGGTAGCTGACCCAAAGAACAAAACCAATTAATTTAAGCCTTTCTTTCTGAATTTCCGTAGCACTACAGATATAAATCTCTTTATTAGTGAACATAGTTGAGGCTAAACATGGAGGCTTTTGCACTGTGCATAAACTCAAGGGAATTGTATCAGCATATACTTATATGAGTCCGTTTATTACACAGAAATCATGTAGGATCATTCAGTTGTTTGGTTTGTGTTTTTTTTTTTTATATTAATGTCACTTGATGGAGCAACTCAAAATACAAAACTAAGTCATACTAAAACATGTAATGCCAATCTTGGTGGTGGTTGCAAGCTCATGTCAAAATTAACAACAGTGACAAAGAGGTATATTTCAAATGGAACAGAAAGTTTCAGATGGCCAGTGAATTTCTCAGGGATCCATGGTCAGCAAGAATCACAGCATGGGATAGCACCAGATAGCTTCCTTTGCATGCCACCATACCTGGGCTGATTCACACCGTTTTGGCACTTTCTTGACAAAAAGGTGATAAAAATTTGGACAAAATTCAGAGAAGCGCTGCGAAAGAGGAAATAAGAGTGACCCATGGGAAGAAAACCTGATGGAAAGTAATAATGGAAAATTATAAGTATGCTATAACAAAAACATAAAACATAGCTGTAGAATGTAGAGTGGAATAATAGTCCCCCAAAAAAGTAATGGAAGTCCTAAATTCTAAATTTAGCTTAGACATATCTATTTCAGTGAAAAAGAAAATCTGCATGTGCAGAGAATGAAATTTATTATTTTAATGTTTTTTCTTGTTCTTAGGTATGACTCTATTCAGTAATTTTGTTTCAGAAGTTACTGAAAATACATATCAAATGTCGTAACTCCTCTTCAGATGTAGAACTTTGTAAACATAATTCTTGATATGAAGGACTTTGTTCAAGTCATGAAATTTGTTGTGTTAAAAAGTTTATTTTCATATAAATCAAAGCCATATTTTTTCTTTCTTTCTCATTGGAGACATCCCACTGTCTGCAAATATCCTTGAGTAGATGCCTCTCCTCCAGATGTTTCAGGAATGCAGTCATGCTCTTTTTTTTTTTTTTTAAATAAAATCACTAATTGCTCTATCTTTAAAGCTGGATGTTTGAAAGTGCTTGAGAGAATGTGACTGTGAGGCCATGTTAAATTAAGGCCAGCAAGGGCACAAGTGGGGACCATAACTCATGTATGTTTCTCATCACTGACCCTGAACTTACCTCATAGTCTTTCACATAAATTATGACGGCCTGAAAAGAACTACAATGAAATATTGATTAGGGAGTGGCAGGTTTCCCCTCCGGTCTTAACAGAGACCCTTGGAAGCAAAGTGTGTTGCCTTTGGAACCTCTCATTCTTCAAAGTTTGAAGCATTTCAATTTTGGGCTTCTATTCCATTCATCTCCTCATTCTTCTTAAGAATTTCCTGAAGTTTCCTCTCCTCTCTATTACCAGATCAAGCAAACTGCAATTTATTGACTAGCTTATTACTTTATCCCTGTCTTTTATAAAGCACGTGTGGGCTAGATACTTGTCAAGATTTCATTTGTTGGGTTGGTGGATTTGAGGTTTCTTGAACCGTAGCATTTTAAAAGAGCTTTTCTCCAAAAGGTCAGGTGACACCTTTGGTGGGGAGCAATGAAAGGTTCTCCCTGACTCGGCTACCACAGAAGCTTTGTTTATAATGATGTGTTTACATAAAGCTAAGCTATATGTCATACTCCTGATAATGTCTGCAAACTACTGGATCATTGTATCAAGTATCAATACTGACTGAGAAGAAAGTAACAATAGACAGAAAACCTAAATGCAGTTTATTTCCTCGTAGGGACTAAAGAGAACACTTAGTAAGGGGATATAAAGAAAAAGAGAGAATTTGGTGGTTTCACACTCTACTTCTGATCACAGCATGGACTGAGTGTTGGTATAAACTTCTTGAGCTGAAATAATTTGCTGTCAATTCCTGTTTTTGCTACCACTAGTCAGACTTTTTTAATGAAGATGAAATTTTGCTAACTTTATTTCAGGCAACTTCCTGCCTTTCAGTCAAAAGCGGGCTTACAGTCCTACATGAGTAAAAAGGGGAAAATATTGTACCCCCTTATTATCCACTGGGATCTATTAGGAGGCTATAACTAACACAGCCTCCTCCTGCCTTTGTTTAAAGTTGGGGGAAAATAATCTTGATGTTATTGTGAGCAACAATCAGGCAGGAGAATGAGACCAGACTGAAGCAACCAGTACTTTTTTTAAGGAGTGAATTCTAGTTTTGAAGTGTTTAAATTTTTTTTTATTTTTAACATTATTTTAAACACTATTTTGTCATGCATCCTAAACACTTTTGAATGCCAATTCATTCTAAGTCCTACATATACTTTTGACATGAAAAAAATTCACGGAGGAGTCTTTTCAATCTTTTCCTTCCTTCCTTCTTTTCCTTCCTTCCTTCTTTTCCTTCCTTCCTTCTTTTCCTTCCTTCCTTCTTTTCCTTCCTTCCTTCTTTTCCTTCCTTCCCTCCTTCTTTTCCTTCCTTCCCTCCTTCTTTTCCTTCCTTCCCTCCTTCTTTTCCTTCCTTCCTTCCTTCTTTTCCTTCCTTCTCAAAATATTTTAAACTGGAGACTCTTCAAAACTGGGCTGGTAGCAGGTTCTGTTTAAGAAATAATTATTTTTTGAAAAAAATTTGCTTTCCACCCTGCAAGCAAAGTTTTTATTAATTTTGTACTTTTGATTCACCATTGAATTGCTGCTATATGTTAAAATAAACATATAGACTTAACAGAATATGGCATTATATTTATGATGAATAAACACAGTTCGAAAACATAGAATTTGTGTAACCTAAGCATAAGACATTCCTCAAAAATGGCAAGGTCCTTTTTCTCATCCCATCCAAGGCATATGAATAAGAGCCTCTAGGGCGCATGAGATCTGCTTGAAGCCAGTGGTTGGCTCACAGGGCAGCAGTGCTCAGCCTGCAGGTCTGTCAATTGACTTCTCATGTTTGAAAGTGTAAATTATAATCTGCAACTACACAGGAAAGCAGGTAGTAGGTTCCAACTGATTTTGGTTACTTGTGCAATTTTATTGGGTGGGGTTTTTTTGCTTTTCATCTTTTCTTGGGCCTGATCTAAGTGTGATGGAAGGTCAGTACAAAAATAGTCTAGGTGACTTAGAGCATGACTTGCTTTTGAAAGCCAGTGGGACCTGTGCTCCTAAATCAGTTACATGTGTCTGGGAATCCTACTGAAGTCTATAAACAGTCCTCTAAGTTCACTACGAATTAAATGTGACCTTAGTTCCAAAGATAAATTTCGTGGTGTGAATTAATTCTACAGTGTTGGTTTGTCTGTAGCTGGGCTAGACAGACTGGTAGAATGGCACTGGAAGGTGTGAGTGTACTTTTTTGTATAGATTTATGCCACTTCTATTCCCAGAGCAACAGTGTAGCCCTCATTCGTATTAATTAGCTCTTAATTTAGAAGATTTATGGCATTTTGAATGGTAACACATAAAACACAATTAATTTGTTATTGATTTTATCCATTATTTGTGAATTTCTCTAAAGGGACGTTTAAGTTTTGATTTGTAATGGAGGTAAAGAAGCTTTATATGAGCACAAATTTACAATACAGTTATCTAGGAGTCTTTGTGTCTTGACTACTTTTGGGGGAAATTGTCAGAGGAAAAACTGGTATGAAAGCAGAAAAAAAAAAGAGAGTTTCTCTTTACCCTCCTATTCATTTTTTTTTCTAATAACCTGTTCTCAATTCCTACACCAACTTTACCAGACTCAGTAATTGTCAGAATTAAGTATAGGGACAGAATCTAAGAACACAGACACAAAAAGAAACAAGGCTGAGGATTTAATGCTTTGGTGAAACTGTGCTGGTGATGAGTAATAGAGCATCAACCAAATCCTTCCATCTGATTCCTACATATAGAAATGTCAAAGGGCAAATTTTCTCCTGGAATGTGTTGAATCAATTAATATTTATGATAGAAACCAGGCAGGCAGGCCACTTGGTTACCTTCCAGACATTTACAATGGGCAACCTGCCCAGGCCAGCTAGCCATGCACTGAGCGCTTTGATCCTGGATTGGAAGATTCTACAGGTTTCTCACCCTGAATACCTCAACTTCCAGGCTTGTGCCTGTGTTTTATTCCAGTTTCATAGTTGATATTCTTACTGGTCACTTGGAGTGTGCTGAATAATGGATAAAGTATATTATTGTAAAACTCTACATAAGTATATAGAATTTTATATTATGAAATTCCCATAGAAGTATATGTAATAGAAGCAGGAAGCTTTTTGTTACGTACAGTGTGTGCGTATATAGACATTATGCTAAATATATAATTTATGTGTATAAATGTTATGTTTATGTTGATACACATAAAACACCTATATTTAATAGATAAATTGCCAAAGCTAGAAATTTCAATTACCAGGTAGGTCACCTAATTGACTGTTTTATGATACATACAAAACCCAATCGAATACCAGTTGTTATGCTAACAGTGAGCAATAAGAATACAATTTACTGATTACAATACAAATTTCAGAAACATTCAGCAAATAATGAACAAAACAAAATAAAAATATGAAAAGACTGAAAATATAAGTCTATATTATGCTTATAAACCCAAATTATATCGTTACATTAAGGTCCAACTTGATAAAGTTAAAAGGAAACAATTTAGCCATGCTAGAATGCCACAGTTAAACTGATTGTACTTGAAAAAATTATATTTCCAGGTTCTGAGAAGTCAAATAATAGATCAGCACATGTGTCATTCAGGTCTATCAATGCACAACTTCTCTACAAAAATGCTTTGCGAAATGGCTACATTTAAATTTATTTGCCTGTGTTTTAATATCGGTTCTGCCTTCTATACATACCCTAACAAGAAATGAAATCTAATTGTATCTTTACAACACATACAAGGATTTCAGTATAGTGAGAATGATTGTGCATACAATTGATGGGATTTAAAGAAATAGGCAGTTTCACACAAATTATTCAGATGTATTATTTTAAATGAAATACAGTATAACTTGCAAGGACTTAAAGCTGAATTCCACATCCATGCCAGAGTGGGTAGATATGAAAGCACTGAAGATTTATGTCATGGCTCTCAGTGCTCTGCAGTTGTAAATTTATTGTAGACTTAGATGTTTGAATGCTTGCTGATCCACTAATATCTTTCATTTGGATTTTGGTCATAAATGGAGGGTTTTAAAAATCAAGGGTCTGTAAGAATGACAGAAAATGAGCCAGCCTTAAACAATGTCTAGGGAATCTTGGAATGTCAGACCTGTCTAATTCCATGGACTGTGCTAAAACCTTAGAAGATACACAAATTGCAAATTTAGCAGCATCTGTTCCAACAGTGAAAGTACATTCTTGTCTTAAATTCACAGTTAGTGTAGCAAGTTGGCCTATGACTTGCTGACTTCTTCAGCGCATAGGCTTTTAGGCTTTTTTTATTCTTTCCTTTTGAAATGTGAGAAAATATAGCAAGCTTTAAAATGAATAAGTTGTATTGTTCATGCTAATTGCAGCAACAGAATTACTGTCTCTGGGTGAGCAAGGGCTAATCCATATAGCCTACCTAGCCTTGTTTATACTTAACATTCATAGGAGGGGGAGATCCATAATGCCTGCAGACGTGTGTGGGAAAAGCAAAAACTCCTACCAGAACCATGAATCCATCCCTGCTTATACTCCAAATTAAACTTTTTTTTTTGTTTTCCCCTGAAGATTGGCAATGATGAAATTTCCCTGAGTTTTTATTTTAGCTCTTTCAAAGCAACTTTTTTCCAGGTTACTGGCTGCAGTTCACCATCCAGGCAAAGCACTATGCCACTTTAAATAATCTGACCTTTTTGCACTTCGATTCATTAGAATGAATAAAATATTTTATTTCTCACTGCATCTTTGTGCCAAAGATCAGGGGTCTTGATTCAGGTTTGTAGCAGTGAAACTTAAAATCCCATACTGAGCTAGGACTCAGGAGACTTAAGGTAAATTTTTGCTATCGAGAACCCTTCTAGGAATTTCTGACAGGAGTTTCTCAGTCTAGAACCTTTCTAGGTACTTGTGATTTCCAGGAATTTCTCTCTGTGTTCTAGGAATTCTGTCCAGTATTTTCCAAGGTATTTCCCAGTCCTTTTCAGGAATTTCTCATTCTCATCACTTTTCAGGAATTCTTCTGTCCATAAACTTTCTAGAAGTTTCCCTTGCTTTCTAGCCATTCCAAATTCTAGAACATTTCTAAAAATCTTTGAATGGTTTCAAGGAAGTTCACTGTGCTTTCTGAAATTTCACTAATCTAGAAATTTTATAGGACATTCGGTGAACATTCTAGGAATTTCAGTGCACTTTTGAGAAATTTCCCATTGCATTGGAGGATTTAAAAACTGCTTTCTAGGACTTACTCTGTTCAGAACCGTTCTGAGAGTTCCCAAGTGCTTTCTAAGATTTTTTTTTTCCATATTCTTCAAGAATCCCTTGATCTAAGGCCTTTCCAGGAAAATTCCAATCGTTTGTAGGAATATGCCCATCATGTTTAATTCCAGGAATCCTTCTGTTTAGAATCTTTATACGAATTTTGCAATCTAGAACCATTCTAGGATTTCTCAGCGTAAAGGCATAAGGAACAGAAAAATGGTCTGCACAGTTACCTTTACAAAATAATGTGTGGCTAGGTAGAAAGAACCAAGCTTAAATAAAAAAAAGGCTGTGAATTACAGTAGCTTACAGTAGCAATGTCGGTCATGGAACTTTCACCTGCGCTAGTTATAAAATGTACCTGCCAAACAGATACTGCTTGGAGCCAAGTTTTGGTATCAGACAGATTAAATTAACACCTCAGCACAACAGGGCCATATGATGCCAGACTTTGTAACAGTGCAAAATGATTTATAGTTGACTCAATTTTAATGATCAGACTCAGGATCACTGTTGTTGAACAAGTTTCATGTCTGCCATGGCAGAGAGACCTACAGCCACTTAATTCTCCTGCTGGCTGTAAATTAATTAAATAGGCTGTATATAAATAAAATAACATTAATTTATTTCCTGGCTATTTTTTATCTTGTTCATAGACTATAATTACCATATCATGGTCCTGTCAGATATATTTTAGGACATATTTAGTAAGAAGTGATTTCACGATCTTTCATCATCCTTTGTCATGTGCCCATAGAGAGTTTCAGGATTTATAGACAGAGGCATAAACTTTGCCAAGTAATAGTCTACCTGCTTAAGCCAAATACCATTCCTTTCAAAACTTGGCAGAAATAATTCCTTGCTGCAAAGACTACTTTGCATTTCCGGGGCATTCTTTACCTGCAGAATCTGCAAGCGCTTCATAAATGTCCTAGATCTTAGTTTCATTGTTCGGTGAATAAATAGACATTTAGAAAGACAGAAGGCTGATTTCCCCAATTATTTCAGTAAAACTTTATGTAGGGGCTACAGAAGAAGGTAATAAGTATTCCTCATAGAGAACTCTCAGTAAGGAGTTTGCTATGATGGACTTCAGCCATGAAGTGAGCCTTGAATCTGTTGACTTAGTTGTGTACATTAGTGAAACAGTTGAGAGGTGAGTCTACCTATCTGTACAGCCTCTTGGATCAGTTCCTTCCCAGTCCAATTGCTGAATTGGCAGAAAATACTGTCTAACAGCATAAACCACCACTATTTTTGTGTGTAGCATATTGATTTGTCTCCATTTGAACAGGTGAGATCAACAGTCAAGGTCTTTCAGTGTTAGTGGTTTTGTCAACTTGAAATAATCACCATCATATATTCCTCTAAAATACCTTTTTAGAGATCAAATAAAATGATATTACTTGAAACAAAAAGGACTTTAAAGTAGCAGTCCTTTAAAATACAATAGTTTAGACTCGTCTGAGATTTCATGGGTTCTGTAATGATGCAGCTGTTTTCCTCAGGGTGTTCTCACAATTTCATAAAAAAATCTATTTGTTATGAGCATTGTGAAAGCCCAAGGAAAGCAGCTGTTTTTGACAAACTGGGCCACATTTTCAACACCTCTAGCAAAAGAGACATTTATAGAGGTATTCTATGCCTTATATATCCATGAGCAACATATTTTTTAACAGTAACAACATACAGTGCTCTTAGCAGAAGTTTACACAGAAAAGCAGCCAAACTGAACGTTGAGTTGAGCCACAATATGAAATCAAAAACCTGACCTCCAGCAGAAGACTTGCCCTAAACTTAAAATATGCCACCCAGAGTGAACTTAAAGACCACTAGGGAAATCACTGAATGATGTAGACATGTTAGCTGTGAACTTTTGAGAGTTTTTTTAATCCTTTTCCTTTTTTCTTTGCTTTTAATGTTCCTGAAATCATAACAATGTAAAGAATGAGTGATGTTAGTAGGGGATCTTGGTGAACGTGCTTACTGGAATATAAAGTCTGGACAAGATAGGAACTTTCTTGCATCCTGTGTAGCCCATTCCTCCAAGGGATTATTTTCTTATTTTTATCTGTCACTCTAAAAGTGATTATAGACCCAAATTGTATCCTCCTCACTGCTTTCAGTTGTGTGTAATTTTCATAGAAATTAGTCCGTACATATTTTTATATCATATCATTTTTTCTGCATCTGATCAACCATATTCAATCCTTACTGGTTTTTGAAACTTTTGATTCCTTTCCTTTAGTATGACATGCTTTACAGACCCATTCTTTATGCACTAAAACCATCTTTCTTGAGTATTTTTCAACAGTAGATGTTTCATCACAACAGTTTCCCTATCATTTTTTTAAGGTTTATTTTTTCAGTTTTGAAATTGTTTCCTACTCAGACAACCCAGCTGAAGTGTCTTTAATTCACTGACTTTCCTCAGTCTACTGTTCCACAACATATTTTAACATTAGCATGGAAGTTACTCAGATAAACATATTGTCATTTCTTCTTACAATGTCTTTACCTCTAGGTGTTGCTAAATTTTCCAATTGAGATGTGGCTAATCCATTTTCTCTTATAATGCCTTATTCTTTGAGCCTAGCCCCTCAAGATGTGCATTCTCCTTGTCCCTTTCTTTGATCTTTATCTCTTTATCTCTTTTATTGTCCTCAGCTTTCTGAGTTACATCTGAATTACGTCTCCTTTTTGCTCTCCTTCATCTTCCAATTGCCACTCCATTGCAGAGCTTCATCCATCAACTATATGCGTCAACTACCTTTTTTTTTTTTTTTTTTTGGCCTTTCAGGACAGCACTTATCTGGTGGGTCGTTTGATCCCAGTCTATAGGCTGTTTAATTTCATTTCATAGTTCATTCTTCTTTTCTCAGAGATGTCTTAGTTTTCCATGCAACTTAATTGTAGTCTTCCCCGATATCTAGCTCTTCTGTTTTCACTTTTTTTGGTTGCTCTTAGCCTCAGTCATCTTGGTGCCCGCACAAGCCTAGGTTCTATCCTCACACTCCTGATTAAAATGAATTAAGTGAACCATAATCTGATTTTTCTCATCAGATGATAAATAAGTCCACTTCCTTTACATTTGTTCAAAAGGCATTTTCGTTATCACTAAAGCATTCCCTAACCAGGAATTTGGTTGATTTTCCCCATTTTCATTTTCACTGTAAGAATAGGGTTTCCAAAAATGTTAATGCTCACAGAATTAAATTTAGTTTCTATTTCTGTTTATTAAGCTCCCTGATTCCTAAATTTATAATATATGTACGAAAATTAAAAATTAAGACTTTTTGTAACTTAAATAATATGAATAATAGCTGGCTGATCTGTTGAGAATGAGATTCTTACTGTGTATCAGTAAGCAGAATGCTAGAAGGCGGCACAAGGAGTCTGCTGCTTCCAGTCCTAAGTACAGGTCAGAAGTCCGTAACTGTTAAGTGCATGTAAATCGACATTTTTTAGAGGTATTTTGTCTATATCAGGTGAATGTCAAATACTATTGACATTGTTCCATCTTCATCTTTCCATGTGATAAAGGTTAGAAGACGTTATGGACCAGTTATCAGAAAGAGCATCCTCTGAGAAGTTAAAAAAATCCGAAACATGCGCACATTTTGGAACACCATTCTTTTATTTTTTTATTGACAGATGCATGGAAGTCAATGGCCAGTTTGATGAGAGAGACCTTAGCTGGTCTAAACTGGTGCATCTCTGTTTAAGTCAATTAATTTACAGTAAAATAAAATATCCCAAAATCTGGTCCAGTAAATATAGTCCTGGCTTTTGTATAAATTCTAATAAAGAACAATTAAAGTTATGCTTTCTCTTAACCAGCCTCCATTTTTAGGAATTAAATGTAAAGAATGAGAAGAGAATGTATGTCTTAAATTTACATTTGTAAATATAGTCGAATGCTGTGAAATGGCCCACCCCTGTGTAAATAAAAATATGGCAATTAAGTGAACACCCTAATTACAGGTTTAGAGCATAAGTTTCACCAATTTATATCTACTTTCATTTCATTGAGTTCTTTAAAAGGAGAAGAGTAGGAATATTAAAACTTTAGGGTCAGATACAATAAATTAGTGAGTTGTATGAATGGCTTAATGCAAAGCATGGCATCAGTCAGTGGAGAGACTCCCATTAACTTTGGTAAGATTTGGATCAGACTTAAAGTGTGTTAGAAACTACACAGCAGAGAATGTGTGCAAGTAAAACCAATGTAGTCTTGTTAAGTACTGTGAATGTCCTTGCAACTTACTCCTGTTAGTCTTGCCAGTAGTTAGTCTTCAAAATTAGTTTCTCTAATTCACTTAATGTTGTACGCTATGGGTTTACAACTTCTCAGCTACAACTAATGACATTTTCGTATTTTAATATTTGTCTAGGCCAGGAATCTGTCCACAAGGTAGACATAGTAGTAGATGATAAGGTAGTAAATGACAAAACTGGAAAAAAAACAAGTGTTGATGGAAAGCTACACCCTTTGGGGGGCTGTCTTTTTCCTGTCCTCCTCTGCCATTGTAAGAAATGAGCAGGAGACATAATCTGGAGAGAGAAATAGTAGTGCTCCTCGGCAGGACCCACTGACACTTTCTTTCTTATTTGTAGATTAAGGTTATTCACATTAAGAAGGAAGCGTAGCTCTTTTGGGGGAGTTACATACTAATGCCGGTGGGGGACTATATAGAAGAGAAAATCTGGGCATTTCCAAGGCACAGCTCGGCAGCATTCAGTGCCTTCCTCACTTCTCTAAAGAAATTACTACGGAGAAGAAATCCTCCTAGGATTTCTTCCAAAAGGTTAAAAAAAAAAAGGGGGGGGGGGGGGGGGGAGGGGGGGGGGGGGGGCGGCAGGAAGGGGGAAAGTATTTTTAATTATGGTCTCTGCTTCCTGAAAGAGATCTGTGTTCTTAAAGAGGGTCTTTTTTCCTTTTTGTTAAATTTTCTGATTGCAAAACCTACCGTGTTGTCCAACAAGTTTTAGAATGCCTGCAGTTCTCTTCCTTCCACCTCTAGCTGTTTCAGTGTCAAATAGGAAACAGTCTATTCCTTAAGGAAGCAGTGTAGGCTCAGAATATTTCACTCCGAAGAGCCACTAATAAAACTCTTGTAAACTGTGTGGATTGTCACATTTACATTGTCCAAGGAGCTCTTCCATAGACCATCTCAATAATTTAAAATATCCCTTCATTAAAAACTGTTTTGCTTTTAATGGGAAACACTTAAACAATGCTTTAGTGCGTAGTGAAAAGTGAGTGCAGTCTTATTTTGCTTGTGAGAGCGCTACATTCCACTTAAAATGCATGTAATATCATGCTCTGATGCTTACGGTTACATAGATATATGCTTTATTACATCATTGAGTAGATTTTACAATACTAAAAATTGATGCAAGAAAACCAGAAGATGATCTACAGTGGATTTCTCTTATAAATTAAATATCAGACGATTAAATAGTGAGGATGAGAGGTGGAGGAAAAGAAATTAGTGTTGACATCTGTTGAATATTGAATCTATCCTGTGAATTAAGTAGTGCCAGAAAAGACAGGAGATAATCATGAAATCCAAGAATATTTCCTGTTGTGTCTGTTCAGGAATACAGAATTCAATTTCCTAACTTCTACTGACTCATGTATCTTTAACAAGGATTTTCTCGCGTGTTGAAGTGTCAGGGATTTTACAGAGCTACTGACATTACTGTTTGCAATCATGTTATGATGCCAGACATGATAGATATTTCATACTTATATTATCTCTGTGGAGAGTATGATCTTTTGAGGCAAATGTATCAAAGTGTAAAACACTGATTTATGACCCCAGCAACTTCTTACGGACTAGGAAATTAATCAGGAAAAGCTTGCAAGACTGGGGATTTTTTTGGTGGAAATCAGGGGGTTGCAGGCTGTATCTGCACTTCGATATCGAGAAAGAAAAGAGCATGGTGATCTGTTACGCAGATGAGCCCCCGGTCAGCCCGTGACAGGGCTGTGTGCCTGTGATGCCTGCCCTGCGGGGGTGAGAGCAGTATTTCCCCAGGACGAGTTCAGCAGAAGCTTCTGCAGAGCTGTATGCATCGACCGGGAAGCAGTCCCTGTTCTGTCGCACGAGGAGTTGCAATGAACTGAAACAGGCCGCAAAGGACAGCGTAACTGCAAGTTTCCCAGTAGTTTTGGTTGAGAAGTCAGGTAATGGATCAGGCTTAAGTGACTGCCCGTATGTACGCTGGCCCTGTGACTACGCAACAAATGCATAGACTCACGGCTTTCCCAAAATTTAACACACCAGACACAGGTAGGGGCATCACAGGACACACAGGCATATTAAATGGGAAGTTTCCTGCCCTCAGTAGGCACAGTATTAATAAAACCTCACCAACTGTGCTGATGGGATTCAGTGGATTTTCTGCACGGTGCCTGTTGAGTCGATGTGTTCATCGAGATGGGCTTGCTGAGGTTACTGACTTGCCCAAGTGCTTCCTCCATGTCTTGTGTCTTCTGCTGCTTTTGAAGGAGCTATGCTAATGTGGCAATTTGACCCTGATATATATAAATGTATATACGTAGCATAATACTAGTGAGGTGTCACTGGGCACACCGTTTGTCAGGAAAAAGCTGTTTGTTTACACACACCAAAACCTTTTAGTCTTGATACTTAGAGATATGTAACCCATATGCAGTCCTATGCACCTTCAGTATCGTCCTTTCTCTTGCAGTTACTGTCATATTAACAACAATGCACGTTTGGTAAAAAACTGAGGAGGCTACTGTGCACGTACATGTAGCAAAGCTTGGAACAAGTGCCAAAAAGAAAACAATATTAATAGTAAAAATCTTGTTTTGCAGCACATCTGCTTCAGCATATGGACAGGATGTCTCCTAAAACATTCAGCTATTAGTAAGAGATGGTAGTTGTGTCTGATTTTACAAATACTTTTTAGAAACGTTATTCAGAGAACGGTAGCTGGCATCTTGTTTTTCTGCGCTACTTAATTCCTGTCCTAATGAATGTATGTACAGTACAACTGAAAAGCGCAGTCCTCTAGTGTTAGAACAGCCTTCATAGTATGATGGTTGTATTTTTTAGGAACATATGTAGAGAATGTACATCAATGTGTGCATGCATATTTTTATGACAGATGACTGGGGAATAGCTAATTTGATTTTAGTAGTATTTTTCCAAAACTGTAAAATTACTTTGAAAGGAAAGTAATTTTTTTAATGTTCCTGTTTGAAGCCTATAGCGCTGATGTTTCAAGGACAGTGTAAATAATTCAAAACACATCCAGCACTCAGATTTAGGATTACACTCATGCTTTTCATAATAATTAAACATGCAAACTTACAATGTTTTGTTTATGGAATAGATTTTTAATATACATTAAATACAATCTGTTTCATCTCACTAAATATATACCATTTTAAAACATTAATTTCCAATTTGTTTGTACTAATAGCTTTCATTATTTAATAGACTAGTTTTTGTCTGTGAAAAAATTGAAGTCAGACAGCAAGCAATTTCTATTTCAGATTTACAGCACTGTACAATATGGGGCAGCACCTTTCTTTTCAGACTTCAGAGGGTAAAAAGTTTTCTTGATTTACATATTTATTAGTTAAATGGAGTTTGATAAAAGAAATTCTTCAGCATTCTCCAGGGAAAACCGACAATATTAAGTTAAAAACCTGTAGTCAACAAAGTTGTGCTATACCAGCTATGAGTTAAATAATGAGCTTTTTCCATGTAAACATTCATTTTAATTAAACAATTGTTTTCTCCTTCAAATAAATCAGTTACCTAGTCCAGCAATATTATTAAGACTAGTTTATAAATATTCATGCATATGGAATCATAGGTTGTATTTCAACATCAGAAAACCATTTCATTTGCAGTCTGCAATTTGGCAGAGACCTCACATTGTAGCTGTAACTTTGTGACTCTCTTATTTCCAGTTGTATGTTGTAAACCTTTGGCCAGTGTTATAGATATGTCCACCCTTGCAAAAGTTTACCAAATGGTACTAGGAAAATTGCATGGCCTAGAGATTGAATCATACCCCATTCTGGTTTAGAACTGGAAAAAATGGGCTCAGTTTTCCATCATCTTTTTAGGACATCCACTGTGGTAGTGTCCAGGAGATAGCATCCGGCAATTAATGTAGCCACCTATAGAAAATGAACTGATGACTTTCAAATGGTTTACAACAAGCAGTGACTGCATATGAAGTCATCATACTTTTGACAATATAAGACACAAGGTTAGATACTGAATGAATGTCATGATTAAACTACTTTTTCTGTCCTACAAGTAGTTTCCCCTCAAATGGGGGTGAGCTTTAAAATTCCCCTAGGTTGTACTGAGTAATTTAGTAGCATTGATATCAACAGCTTTGGCATATTTCACTAGCACTAAATACGTTGCTCTTCTCCAAGTGACTAGAGTGAACTACTCAAAATGGTCTTTAAATGCTTTCGTTTGTCGTGTGTCCTTTTTAATATTGTATAGCTCTGATAGATATTTAGGAATTGCATGGGACATAACATCTGCAATTCCAGATTAATAGTAAGACAAGGACTTTTCCTTTCCCAGGAAACAATGCTTAAATCAGTTAGGTTCATATCAAGCATCTTATTTGATCCCTTCAGCTGTATATTAAAACATCTATTGGTTAAATTATTTTCTTCTTATCTTAAGATGCCTTCTATGTTCACTTAAAAAGACCTCAATAGAAGAGTTTTTCACAGAACTTCTAAAAAACTGGAAAGGTTTTCCAAAGGGGACTATGAGAAAAAGCAGGGTGTGGAAACTGGACAAGTTAAAGAAAACTAGAATGGCTCCTACAGATGGAAAAGCTGCTGTTGAGCTCCAGGAAGTCTAACAGTTTCATAACGCTTTTTCCGTAATTCGCTATTTGACCAGCTACTGCATCATAATCTTTACCAATTTATCTGATACCTAAACCAGATTTTCTGGGAAGTATCATGAATCCCTCATTCAGTTAAAGGTCAGAAAGAGGATTATAAAGATCATGGGTTTCAGAGCGCTGCTACCAATATTTGTCATAGTGCAGAAGAAGAAAGAGAAAAATGGGCAAATTTTTGTTCATAATAAGACATTCGCTTTCCTAGGTCTAAACCTGGAAATACTAAATAACTTCTGAAATGCAAAATCTGAAAGAGATTACTATCTCTTATTATTCATACTTGGTTATTTTGTTACTCTTCCATGTAGTAGTTCTATAATAATGAGGACTATTTTGTTAGATTTATTTATCTTATAGGAAGAATACATATATTAAAACAGTAATAATTTTGTGTGTGTTTATGTGGGCATGTGTATATTCTTACATCAATTCTAGAAAGTTTGTTAACGTTTATTACTTTTATGACCAATGGCTATGAAATAAGGATTTAATGCTAATACTAAAAAGGCTTGGCCTATGTGCCTTGTGCTCTGAATAATACCATTTTTTTTCAGGTTAGTGGTCTAAGTAATGTTATATTATGAAGGAAGGACAGAAGAAAAAGTCTTAAAGAAAAGTCAGGACAATTGACAATATAAATAGACCTTCAGGATTTTTTGTTATATTCAGAAAACTTCTCTTTAAAATAGGAGAAGTGTCTTGCGGTAATATGTCAGCTTCAGACGACATCTGTAAAGCACTGAATCCAGTTTACTCTCTGTTAAAAAAAAAAAAGGCATTTATAGTGCTCAGCGTGGTATGATTGACTTCACTAAACATCATATTTTCTCACAATTGTAACCTTTTATTCTGCATTCAGATCTGAGGCTGTGATTATTTTTGTGTGGTGAAACATATCAAAATATCAATATAGAGCTCACCAAAAGAATATGGAAGAGTAAGCAGATTTTGAGGATCCTTGCGTAGGGCATAAAAATATTGATGTTTTGTAGATCATCTACACTTCTATAATTAAACTGGATTCTTTAAGAGGAGAACTAAATAAGAAGTTAAGCACTCTTAAATTGGCTTCAGAGCATCAGGTATGGACCAGGTAGAAATAGGCATTGTGTTGGGGAAAAGAAAACGCATCCTGAAGCTAGGAAGCAGTAGTGGACAAAAACTGCGGTGAGAGCAAGTGTAGTAAGGCTACATCAGTTCTTGTGAGCTTCGTTCTGCAGCCGTTGCACCCCTGTATCCAGAGGAGAGTTCCAAACTCCCGTGCTCCAATGCTGGCATACCAGCTGCTTTCAGCTAACCATCTGAGGCTTTCTTGAGCCTTTTATGTATTAGACGGAGTAACAAATACAAGCATTTAGACAAATATTTACTAAGTTCTGCTCCTTCAGCAGTTTCTGCCGCTGTTGTTAGCATTATATCTTCTAGTAGTTTGACCTTCAAGCGTAAATATCTGCCAGCATGAACTAATAAAAGAAAAAATTGTAATTGTATAACCCAGTATATTTTTTTCAGAAGTTCATGTATGTACAAATACATACACATGTGTGCATATACACTGATAAAAGAATTACGTATAACGCTGAAGGAGACTAATATCTCTTTTAGAATCCATTAGATTAACTAAGACCAAAAGGATATGTGTGCTTCATACTGAAGAATTTTCTTACATTTTTTTTCTGGCAGAACTAGGTTTTCCCTCATACAAACAGCTTTTCCCTTGCTATAAGGTCTCCATTAAATGGCTACATTCATTATGCTACTACCAAGGCATCTCCATCTACGTATGAATTTCTTGCTTCTCTTCGGTTTCTGCTTTACTCCTGCCCAGCTCTCTCTCAGCTCACTGATCCCCTTCATCTGCCTGAAGAGTTTCACAGTATGGAGGAGTTTACAAATGCAGATGTAGCAAAGCAATTCAGCAACTGTCCTCTGCCTTCTCAAACCACTCGCCCTCCTCATCATTGCTATATCTGGAGAAAAATATTTTGACAGGAATTTGTTTATGAGTGATATCCCTACAGTATCAACAGAAAAACAAATAGGACTTAAAGAAATAGTGGCATGGAATACTGATGTATCTCTTCCATAAATAATTTCTCTTACTCCTTAAAGAAAATATCCAGCTGAAACCTCAAGAGCCTCACAAGGACAGAGTCAGTCTTTGAACTCTTCTATAAGTAAATATGCTAGTAAAGGGATAGAGGTTTTTCTGTTTCCAGGGTTTATTTATTGTACAAAAGATGAAATCCTATGCAAGTAGAACATGAGTGATTTGTGCTCCCTGTTGTGTGGGAGTAGTCCGTTGGTCCTGACAAGACAGCCTGTGGTTTCAGTAGTCACAGCCAGGTGGTTGATAACGCTACTCTCAAAAAGATTTATATGTAAATTAAAAGGATTTGCATGCCTCACACCCCAATTTCATACCTCTACATTTAATTTCTGATGTATAAACATCACAATTAATAATACAGCATTAATCTAGTGCATACTCATGTCTGGTTAAGGTAAGGAATTGATTTGTTAACTCCAAAGTGACTTGAGTTTAACCTAGACCTAGGACAAACAATATCAATAATGTCTTTGCTCTAGAATTAGGATGCAGCTATATTTTAAAAATTCCTCAAGCAGCTATTATTTGTGTTTGTGCTTACTACATGTGACTAAAAAGTAAAAAAACCAAAGAAAACCCTACCGCACCACCCCATACTTGTTTGTAAATGTGTTTATGCTATAAAGCAATACATTGCAAACTTGAGTTGTATATAAAAATATCATACACTTACAATATTTTTATTGCAATAACTTGGACTTCAGTCATGATAGTATTCTTTCTCAGCAGTATTCATAGTGGTTCCAAAAATAAATCCTAAGCATTTTAAAATTTGCATTAGCTTTAATAGAATTATGTCAATTTACATCAGGTTGAAAGCTGAAGCAGAGATTTCAGCTGAATAGCAACTTGGCTGCTACACTGACTGGGAGGGACTCTGTCAGTTGAAAATAATCATGTTGTGATCCAAAATGTAATCTTGGTGATTATCCAAAGTGCATTTGCCTTAGGGCTCACCGAAAGTTTAGTGTAGCTAGCAGAAGCGCCCATGTTTACTTCAGTCGGTTTTTGGTGAGGCTGTCAGAGCTAGGAGATAGGGACAGTCACAGAAGCATTCTGCTGAATACATCTGGGGCTGGTGTGGGGGGGGGGGTGGTTGTTTGGTTTTTTGTTGGCTTTGTTTGGGGTTTTTTGCACACTTGTAACTGATGTTTGAATTAAGAGAGGGAACTTGCAGGAGTATGTAAGCGTAGCCAAATCAGAGCACTCTGTGAAATCTCACATAAGAAAAAAATGCAAGTGAATGATTCCAGAACTTTCACGAAACAAGGAAATCTACTTAGTGTTGGTAGTTTATGTATTTGAAACAAGCAGTCTGCCTAGTGTTAAGAAGTGCGGTCATTAGAAATGTATTAACATAGCAGCATCTTTCCAGACAAGAAGTAAGCACAACAAATAAAAAACAATAATGTGCAGTGTTTGAGTTCAATATGATCTAGTTAATTTTATGTGCCCAATTAGCTTTAGTTATACAATTATCTCTAGAAATTTATCCCAAATTTCTAAACTCAAAAGAAGAGAAACAAAACAAAACATGGGCAGAGCTCCAATATGTAGCATACGTTAATAATTGTCTAAGAATGTGTGTGTACATCCTAAACAGGACATTATATTATAATATTTATTTATTAGATGCAAACCTAGTAAGATAATATACAGGCTTAAGCTATGGCCTTATTAATTTTGACTGGTTCTAGCTAAGAGAAATGGCCGAAATATACACAAAAAAGAACAACATGTCCAATAAATCAAGAGTAGGTAATTGTATAGTTGATCAGTGCAAATTTTCTCATTCTATATTTTGAACTATCTGATATAGGCCAAAGGTGATTGAATAAAGACACATGACTGACACCCATCAAGGCATTTTTATACACTATTTGCATAGTGTATAAAACAGACAATGGCATATATCTTGCTAGAATGTTAAGATGTGATAAATCAAATATGTTTGGCGGATGTCTAAATAATCTCTGTCTATCCACTTTGTGCAATTTTCCCGTCTTGTGCTGGTTTGACCCTCAGTCGTGTTGCATATCGATAATCTGTAAAGACATTCACATATGTCAAGACTATCAATGTTTAATGGTAGGTTTACTGCCCGCTTTCAGTTTTTCATGGAACTCCTTTAATACAACACAACAAAGTCTACTGTATGTAGGAGAAAAGAGCAGTAAAAGTGTGTACTTTGTATCTGAGATGTTGATACATAAATAGAAGTTAGAAGATGGTTTGGAGTCATTCTAAGCAGAGCACTGTTGTACCTGGGTATTTATAGCTTTGTAGTTAGTTTGTTATTTCTTAAACTGCAAAATGGAAAATTTTATTTGAATTATTGATAATAATGGGATTGTTATTTCTTGCTAAGAGATTGAAAGCTGGTGATGTGTTTGCACTACTACAATTTTTTTTCACTAAAGTAGGTAAAATGGAGAATACTGCAATTGCTTGTCATCGTAAAAAGGAGAGGTAAAAGAGATAAGTTAATGATTTGCTAATATCAAGCAAGGTTTTTTTCATGCTGAAAAACAATCGAGCAAATTCTGACCCCTGTCACCTTTGGCAAAACTTCTCTAAAATGAAGAGGACTTAGCAATTAGTCCAAACTTCAGAATTTAGCTCAAGGTTCCTAAAAGATGTACAAGTGTTTTTACAACAGAATGGGTCTTTGCTGGAGAAATATTTGCTCATGGAAAGAACATTTATCAAACCCTGCTTCTCAGAAACATTATTTTCTAGTCTTATTTAAATTCATAGTGGTTTTGACTATGTGGCCTGTGTTATAAGCTAGCCTGAGACCAAGGGAAGAAATCAGACAACAGTTGAATTGGATCTTTATAAGAAATATTGCTCCTGCAAACAAATTAAAGAAAAAATGACAACAAGCTACTAATTATCTAAAGAAAGTTAATAACTTTATTAGCTAGTTTTATTTCGCAAGGTATGAAAGTGTCAATAAAAACAAAAAAATAGCATATCAACTGAATTAGAAATACTGAGAGTAAGCAATTTCAATTATCTAACAAGACAGATCCCTTTATACTGATAAATCAGGGGGAAATATTTATATGCAGGTGAGGAGAAGAATGCTATACACAAGTATGTAAGCATCAGGCAAAGCTGTAAAGCTGCTAAAATGATGAAATAGTTGTGGCTGAATAGTAAGATGGGTCTTTAATTTTTAGAGAAGCAGTATTTGTAAAGAAACTTGAAGTGGATGGGGCTGGGTAAATAAGGCAAAGAACAATTCACAAATATTTTCAGGATTGATATCCAAGTACTGTCTTTGCCGTTATATGTCGTCTTATTTGTTGTTAGCTAGTAGATGAGTGATGCATGTTTATGAAAGTGTTTTGAATTCCCAAAGCTTCATAAATGCTGCTGTAAATCATTCTGTCTCAAATCCATCTTGAAAGTACAGGGTGTGTCATTTGCTGCTGTTCTTGCACTCATTTCCTGCTCCAGTCCAACATAGTGAGAAAGTAAGGCCACGACGTGTGATTTAGCTCATCATCAAGAAGAACAAACGTTGAAAGTAATAAAATTAGTCTGGATATCGATGCCATAAAATGGTAGAGAATAGCCTCACAGATAATTATTATCTAACCTAAGGAGTTTGACTGGTTCATCAAAAATTACAAAACCAAAATCACATATGTCTTTCCTACTTCACGTTAGCAATAACTGTTCAAAAGGGCAGCTGCATTCTGCAGAATAAGAGAGAGTAGTGAGGAGTGGATTGTGGCAGAAGACAGACTATGTCTGGTCACCCCACCTCCCGGTTGTTCCTACGTCTTAGGTGAGACATTCATTTTGACCATCAGTTGAATGCACTCACAGTACAGTTAATTTGAGCAGGCACAGTAACACCAGTACTCCCGGTGAGCGTCGTACCAATGGAGCAGGAATTTGTATTTGCTTTGTGGCCTTTGGCTGTCATGGTAAAAAACTACATATTCTGCCCAGCAGGAAAGATGGGAAGCACTGCTCTAAGTTATAGATGAGAGATGATGATTCATCGACAGCGAACAGTAAATAATCAGAAAAAAACTTTTTATTTGAAGATTTCAGGCATATGACAAAAGCAGCTTGACACAATAACCCCTTATTGTTTGGTGCAGTTTACACGCACAGAAGTTACATGAAGAAGGCAGTGCCCCAGTTTTCACATTTTCCATTACTATTATTCTATACTGATATTTTATAGCATGTAATTGGAAGATTCCGTCATGTTTCAGATATGTGGTAATGCAGCCTGACACACAGCATAAACCTTTGGGATTTCAGTGGGATGATCTTTGCCTATGAAATCTTGTTATATTAAAACAAATTAAATGTTATATTCTGCTCTATGACATCATTGTCTCTGCTTTACAGAAGAAATACACAGAATACATTTAACTGCATTCTGTGGCAGTTCTGTAACAGCTTAAGATCTTTGATAGATTTTAAGGCTTTAAAAAACATTCGCTGTGCTGAACAAGGTTGCCAATGCCAAGCTGGACAGAGTATGTTTCTGTACTGTCACAACAGTGATAAATAGAAGCTAACCAGGTGCATTGAATCCATCTGAGAATTACCTAGGTGAGAAGAGATATGATGCCAAAAAGCAAACCCACAATGCCACATGATTTGTGATGTGTCTGTTGAAGCTGATAGTGAGAAACGGTGCCCCTCCGTAAGCTACCACTGCCGTTGCTAGGCTTATCGGAACTTCATTTGCCTTAAACATTCCAGTTCATTCTGAAAAAATGGCAGAACTGCGACCTCTTTGCAGGGAGCTCAAGCATGAAAGTCTACTTGTGGTGGTTCTAAAGGATTGCTAATGTCACAACAACATAGGAACAGACAGTGCCAAAAAGCCTCTTACAGATGCTCCTAATGTTTCCAAACTATTCTCACTTACACATTCCCAGCTATGGAAGAGAAGCCAAGTTTTGACCTGTTGTATCCAAGCAGACTACTGGAAAGTGTCACCTCTTCCTTGATAATAAATGTGCCTGGTAAGGGGATATATAGACATTATTAAGAACCGTAAGTTTCAGTTTTAGAAACACACTGCAGTTAAGAACTGTTGACGTGCATTCCTGTCTGTGATGTCTGCACAGTGGGTGTCAGTACAATGGGTTTAATTTTTAGCTGTGACCATTACTTACTGAGAGCTCTCAAGAAAACCTGTGAAGACAGATATTGCTGATATATGACAGAGAATCCATCATTGAATGAGCCAGTTTCATGAGTAAATGTGTGCTTGAGATCTAAGTAGACAAATGCCCGCTTTCTCCCTAACGTTTCTTGCTTTCATTTACTATTTCCCGATGCAGAATTTTCGGTGTTTTTTTCCACAGTAGTTTTTCAAGGCTGCACAGATTACACTGTAGTTTCTTAGGAGTGGCAGGTTAGGTTAGGAGCTCCAAGTTTTCAATATATTTTTAAAAGGAGATCCAGACGTCTTCTTTCATACTCTTACTGGATCTAGCAGTTAACCGAACTTTATTTTCTATGGACAACTACTGGAAAAGAACACAATGTTCTGGAGTATTAGGATATGTCAGTTTTTTCTATAAATTTCCTACCCAGTGCTTCTTCTGACACAAGCTCAGCTGGCATTTAATCCTCTATCAAACTTAATCTAACAAGTACTTCCTGTGAGCTTCAAGGGAATTCCAAAATGAGCATGTTCACACATGAAAATTAAACTGTTCCTCTAAATGGCTATTATGGAGCTATTGGATGCCCAAATGATATCTGATTGATGACATTTCAGCATTTTTAATTCCTGACCATTCTGCTAAGTTTGTTCATGGGGCATACCACAAACATTCAGCGTGCTTTAGCCAGTTCCTTCTAAGCTGACAGCTAGTCATTAGCACAGTATCCTAACTACTAAATAGCATATAATTCATCATGAACTCAGGCAGTCAAAAGTGGATATAGAGTTAGGATTTTGTATTGTTAATTAAGCACAGTCAGATGACAAATAGCCCATGTACAGCAGGTGTGGTAACGATTGGCACATAGCAATTACACGCTGTGGCAATTAAATCTAATGCAGCAGAACTGTGAGGGTCAGTGAGGTCACAAGAGTAAGTTGTAAATGCCTGATCCAGAATCATATCAATCAAAGGTATATTTTTATCTACAAATATAAAACTTCCTATCGTGTCTCCAGTGGTATGTTAGCTGCTTTGTTAATAACATTGATGTTATTAATACATACAGACCTCCCTCAGGTCAGAAAGATGGTTGCCTACTTAGCTGAAATTCAATGAATTCAATTAAATACTGCAGCCTTGGGCTAGTGTTCTAAAATAATATTAATTCTGAGTCTTTCTTACAGCCTTGGAATTTTTTCTTAATCGTATTGAACATCCTCAGGGTCTGTGTATGTGAGGAAGCGAGGTTCAGGGTCTGAAACAAGCCATCTTTTGAGGTTCACCACCAGATGTGTTTGTTTAAGATAAGACCAAATACATCCAAATCTGACAGAGTATAAAGAGGGATAATAATCACTGGCACTGGAAAAATAACAATTCCTGAGCTAGATCCTCAGCTAGTGTAAACTTAAAAAGCAGTCTGATGTTAGCCAAGTTATGTACATGTTCAGCAGTGCATCTGGTTCTCTACTCTGAACGGTATTTCTGTTTATCTTTGTTTCTGTACTTAAAAAACAATAAAAACAGCATTCTCCTAGAGAAACTGGTGGCTCATGGCTTACACAGGTGTACTCTTCGCTGGGTAAAGAACTGGCTGGATGACCGAGCCCAGAGAGTTGAGGTGAATGGCGTTAAATCCGGCTGGCAGCCGGTCACAAGCGGTGTTCCCCAGGGCTCGGTTCTGGGGCCGGTCTTGTTCAGTATCTTTACTGATCACCTGGATGAGGGAATTGAGTGCTCCCTCAGTAAGTTTGCAGATGACACCAAGCTGGGTGGGAGTGTTGATCTGCTGGAGGGTAGGAGGGCTCTGCAGAGGGATCTGGACAGGCTGGATCAACGGGCAGAGGTCAACTGTATGAGGTTTAATAAGGCCAAGTGCCGGGTCCTGCACTTCGGCCCCAACAACCCCATGCAACGCTACAAGCTTGGGGAGGAGTGGCTGGAGAGCTGCCTGGCGGAAAAGGACCTGGGGGTGCTGGTTGACAGCTGGCTGAACATGAGCTGGCAGTGTGCCCAGGTGGCCAAGAAGGCCAACAGCGTCCTGGCCTGTGATCAGCAATAGCCAGCAAGGAGTAGGGAAGTGATCCAAGAAGGCCAACAGCGTCCTGGCCTGTGATCAGCAATAGCCAGCAAGGAGTAAGGAAGTGATTGTGTCCCTGTACTCGGCACTGGTGAGGCCGCAGCTTGAATACACCTTGAATGTTCAGTTTTGGGCCCCTCACTACAAGAAGGATGTTGAGGTGCTGGAGCGTGTCCAGAGAAGGGCAACGAAGCTGGTGAGGGGTCTGGAGCACAAGTCTTATGGGGAGCAGCTGAGGGAACTGGGGTTGTTCAGTCTGGAGAAGAGGAGGCTGAGGGGAGACCTTATCGCTCTCTACAACTGCCTGAAAGGGGGTTGTAGTGAGGTGGGTGTTGGCCTCTTCTCCCAAGTAACTAGTGATAGGACGAGAGGAAATGGCCTCAAGTTGCGCCAGGGGAGGTTTAGATTGGATATTAGGAAAAATTTCTTCACCGAGTGGTCAAGCATTGGCACAGGCTGCCCTGGGAGGTGGTGGAGTCACCGTCACTGGAAGTGTTCAAAAAACGTGTAGTCGTGGCGCTTTGGGGACATGGTTTAGGGGGCATGGTGGTGTTGGGTTGATGGTTGGACTTGATGATCTTAAAGGTCTTTTCCAACCTTAATGGTTCTGTGATTCTGTGAAAAGCAGGAAGAATAGAAGTAACAATGATGTGTAATTTTTATCTCCATCCAGTGCAGAAAATACTGAGATGAATGCTTATTAGCAATGAATTTCAATAAATCTTTCATTTGTAGCTTTTATTATTTCAAGAGGTGTTCACCTTCTTGAAATTTTCTTTCAAATATTTATAGATAAATATCTTCGGAAGAAAAACAGAAAAATGAAAGATTTCAAAAACTTTAAAGATTCGTGGTGGCTCATTTGTCTTTTATTTAAGCAAATGATGATATTTACTGAGAAATCCTAGAATTCTTGCAGTCAATGGAGACAAGCATGAGAAACATGATACCTCAGAGCCTTAAATTCTTTCCATCCAAATTCATTACAAGCCACAGATTAGTGGTTAAAACCCAAATTTTCCATATGCTTTATGTAATTAAGTTTGTTTCTCCTTAAAAGCTTTAAATCTAGAACAAAGATAATGCTTATAAATTAAGGCCTGGAGGCATAGCATGGAAAATAATAAAAGATCATTCTTAAATGCTAAAATGTCTTTTGCTTTACAAAGAATATACAATGGCTATAGAAGCCATAACTAATTCTTTAGCTTTAGTAAATGAGTTAGAAGTTCACATACTTGTTTTCCCTAAGACTTACCAATTTTCCAGGTGAATTGGTGGAAGAAAAACAACGTAGTCTCTTAATAACCTAGCATTCAAATGCTCCTGTGAATAGTGCCACCTTAAAGTACTCAGTAAAATGTAAGATCCAGTTGTAAAGAGGTACTTTCATAGCGTCACAAACATCAGCAATTGGTTAGATCTAGAAAGCTAAGCTTAAAGACAGCAAAGATGGGCTTATGGGCAAAGAGATAACATCGTTTCCCCCTTGATCTGTTCGCAAAATAGAGGTTCAAATAAAGTCACTTACACAACCAAAGGAAAGGTAATGTTGCATATATGACACACTAGTTTAAGAAAGTTTATGGTCACCTTAATCAGAAAGATGCAGTCATCCTATTTTGAGTGGTATTATTTTGTGCAACTTGATCAGTCATTCTTTAATGTAAAAGAACAATAACATTAATAAAATTCAAGATAAGAGCACAGCTGGTGTATTTTTATAGCCAGGACACAAATTCTGGAGCTTGAAAAAATACTTTTATACTTTTTCAGTGACTTTGTTCATGCGTCAGATTCTCGGTCGATGCAAGTTATCTTTTGTTCATTGAAATCAGCAGAGTAATGATAATTTACACTGGCTAACGCTGTGGCTTACTGTTTCAGCGAAAATGTTCAGTTGTTGAATTTATGAGGATATAATTGAGATACTCTTAAAAAAAAAAAAAGATGCTTTAATTTTCTCATTTATAATAGAGGTGTAGGGCGGGAAAAAAGAAGGACCATGAAATGATTAGACAGCTCGTGTGACTAATAGGAATACTGTCCCTAAAGGGAAAAAGAACATCTTACCAATACAAGTGCACTCAATTAGAGTTTTAAATTAGAGTGTAATTATGTTTTTTAAGGCAGAAAAAGGAAGAAAGCTTTTAATCTTCTAGGTGGCCTCATTTTAGTGAAAAGACAAATTTAGGAACTGTTTTGGCCAAGATGATGCTCTGCATCTTTCATAAATTTGGACTAAATCCAGACCCTGAAGGGCTGGAAACAGTTGTATTAGCTTTCCCTTACCTGACTTTAAAAAGAAAGGAAAAAAAAAAAACACCCCACCAAAAACAAGCACAACAGCCCATATACTCATATTCTTATTTATATCTTATTTTTGGAAAATGAAAAGATTGTTTACTTCAACTACTTATATCAAATATAAAGAAACATTCTAGATTTTTGCCTAAAGGTGAGTTGTCTCTGAGGAAAAATGACAGAAAAACCACAAACAGGTAAGCCCAGTGTGCAGATCCAAATGGCTGGTTCACAGGCACTCAGGTATTTCGTCGGCCGCATTGCGTGTCTTGCGCCTTGACTCCTGCACAAACAATGGAGCTTTGACTCTTTGAGTATCTCAGAGCTAGTGTAGTAACGTAACGCAGCTTGTGTTAACTTAACCTAAATCTTGTAAGAATGAGTTCCAGAGGAAAACATATAGTGGCTGCCTGAAACCTTATTTATTACTGGCTGCTGTGATCTCGTCAGTGCGCACAAGCTAAACTCGGTTACTGCTTGGGCGCGAGACCTCCCCAGCGCTCCTTGATGCAATGGGCAGTGGGGCTAGTAGCTCCGCTGGTGCATTGAATGCAGTGGTGTGGCAGTGTATAGTTTGAGATTAGAACTGGGAGAATGATAGATATGTTGTGTTTGTGCCTGAGCTGAAAAAGCAGAAAGAAAAATAACCAAAACAAAACCAAAGACCAGTTAGTGTTCCACTGAAAACACAAGTTTTCTCTAGCCTGGTGTTTGATTTTGAGTGGGAGTTCTTCAACCTTTTCAGTGCAGGTTTTTTCTTGTTATTTTTCCCATCAAGAAAGATTTTTAGATACAAAATGCAATCTCAAAATTCAAAGTGAAAAAATCCTGCCTTCAGAGTTGCAAATCAAAATGTTTTGATGCTTCTGAGAAATGCATCAGAATGCAAAAAATAAGTGTTTAAGTGACAGGAGCAGAAAGCAAATAACAAATAATTAAACTACAAATCCACTTGGCCAAAATCCAACAGAAATACTAGGATTAAATAAACAAACAAAATTTTTATTTTCATTGATGTGAATTCCAGGCAGTTATCCTTTAATATAAGGTTAATTAATAACTGGGAATATTTGTGATGGGAAGAAGGAATAACCATTATGGTCTGGACTAGCCCTTACCAACAACAGCTGCAGGCAACACCTGAAAGAAGGTTCAGAGTAAGCTGAGCCATATTTTCAAATATACTTAGGTGCTTAAGGAAGCAAATAACCTAATGACAAGCATTTCTCAAAACATAGGTCTTTCCAGATACTTAGGCACATAGGAGTTCCTAAAACTTTCAGGCCTTAGGATTTCAGTCTGTCCAACTGATGCTCAGCTGCCAACTGAGACTGATTCCCACCCAAGTTACCACCAGGAAAATTTCCCAAGTACATATATTTCTGCCACTGGACTGAAACATCGAGTCATTAAATCCCAAGCAACCTTCATTACAGACCTCCCACTTCAGAAATTCATAAGGAAGATACTACAGCAAGAAGATGCCGCAGTTATCGCCACTGTCCTAACCTGATAACCAACTTACTAAGTAGTTGTAAAATATTGTATCTCTGAATTAAGACAAGGATATAAACCTGATCTTCCTCTTGCACTTTCATGGAACTCCTGTAGGATCTTGAACAGTCTGTGTCTCCTCCTTCTTCTGAAGCCGTTAGCATTCACAGGGGAAAGAGACCTCAGGTATGATTCTGCAGCCCTGTAGTTAGTGCATCTGCCGGAGGCACCTGGAGGTAGTTTCTTTCCCAGTGACAAATGAGGAACTGAAAATAGAGGTACTGCATCTTCTAGCACTTGTGATATATGCAATTACATAAAGGGAACAATCTCAGAGAGAGAGATAATGCAAGTTCTAACTAGTCTAAGACGAAACATTTTTTTGCTCCTTACCTTTCATTTGTTAAAAATAAATTAGCATATCTTTAAGGTAAAAATAGTAATGAGTTTATACTTGCGGGGGGCATCATAGAAATAACAAGTTGAAGACAAAACAAAAGCTCGCCAATTACATGTTTATCAGATCAAAATAAGAATCAAGGGGAATATAAATCGCTGAACGCAAAGAGGAAGTTGGCAGTATGATGGAGATGGGATATGCACATGACTATTCCTTAACCTCTCTTCTATTTCAAAGTATCACTTGGCTTTTTCTTATTTGCACCTTCTGAATGCCAGCATACAAATGGAATGCTAGCAGCTAAGGCATGAAGACATTTGTAGCTTCCTTAACCGTAAGTACAGTCGAAATTGATTAACTGTATCTAATGTATTAGAGCAGATAACCAAGGAGATAATTGCATACATTTTTAACAACCATTGGACTGGAAAACTGTAAAAGTAAAAAGAGAGGGTAGAAGCAGGGAGTGAAATATGCTTTGGTGATTAGCTGGGAAGTTTATTAGGCTGGAGTTTTTCTTGAGATTGTACAAGAAAAGGAGATTTTCACTGTGTAATCTGTATATGATGAAGCCTTTATTTCAAGTCTTTCATTTACTGTTTTGTACTTTTTGTTTGTAATATATTTGACACCTGCTGTTTTAACCTCATGCTTTCATCTAATACCAACACTTCTCTCGGGGTAAAAGTATTATCTTTTTACAATAATACCTTTGGAATTGCTTTCCCAGTTATGGCCTAAGTATTTTTTATCAAAATAATGTAATCTAAGCAATAACCAGGAAGATCTTGCAAAAGCATTCATGCTTCCCTATTCATTTCAGAAGACTTTATACCAGCAGGCCTTGGAATCTCTAATTTGTGTCCCAAAGTACCCACATATAATCAAAGAAACAAGTGACCTGTAACCTGAAATAGCGCAGGTTCACATAATACAATGGTTTTGTGGGTCTGCTGCAAACGTTCCTATCTTCATGTAGCACTACCCCATAGCAGGAAGCATAATGCATTGACATGAGTTGAAATCAGACAAATATTCAGCTCTGTTCTTTGTCTTTCTGTATTCTTTAATAATTTTTAATTGTCACTATGAAACACACAATTGGAAGAATAGTACAGCAAGGTATCACAAATCCTACGGTATTTCTATTGTTGCTGCAAATGAATTGCCTGCCTTCTCGCAAGTCAGTCAGGATTCTGGGGTTTGAAGCAGTTTTAGGCCCTAATTGGTAATAATTCATGAGTGCTAAAACTTAATGACTCCAACAAGACAATTCTTGAGCAGGAAGTTAAGTGTTAGTTCTTTATGTTGCTCAGAACATTTTCAAAATTGCCCTTAAAATGCCAGGGTGTGAGCAAGCCTCACTCCTGGTAATACTCTTATGGCTCCCTGCTTAAATTTTTCATCAGTGACTCTGTACGCCCTTCAAAAGCAACCCCTCTGACTTCAGCACTTTAGAAGAGTATTTTAGGAATGGAAAATAAGACCATGCTACCAGTTGTGTAGGACTGGACCATACTTGCAGTCGGTTGCTGAGAACTATACGTCTTTGCTTCGCTGTATGTACCCTACAACTCAATCTCATGCTTATTCAGTTAGAATAAACATTAATGTGTTTCATTCTGCCATAAACAGAGAAGCCTTTCACGTGGCACAAGCAGGCCCATCTATGCACTGTTGCTCTAAGGCTAGAGCAAATCATGAGGCACAGGACACCGTATGCTGATCATTGTACCAGTCTATACAAACTCCAAGGAAAAAGCTGCATTGTGGTCTTACTGGCCTGCAGAAATAAAGCAGAGAAAGCCATTTGAATACCAGCCCACATCTATTAGTTCAGTTGGCATTTTTCAGTTACGTGGCACAATTCAGATAGTGTGAACAGCGAAGATGATGCTTGGCCACATCCACTGCCATTATCTCAAATACTAAATAATAATTAGTTTCTGTAGTGGGGTCAGGGAGCCAGTAGGCCACATTGCCATCTCAGCCTTTTGGCTCTGAGTCACAAAAGACTTCATTCTCCTTCCCTGCAACTGGATGGCAGATTGTTTAGGGTGACATTATCTGGGACCAGATGGTCCCACCTACTGCAAAATCTGTAGTGCTTGTTTATTCTGTAATGGTTCTATGCCTTGATCTTTTAACAGCTCTCTGGAGAAGGAGGGGGAAGGGTTGTTCCTCTTCTGTGCCAACAGAGAATGGTGTTACCCCATACTTTCTTTAAATTTCGGTTTGTGACTGAGTTGTTTTCCAGAGAAGAGATTAGAATTTTATAGAAAGCAGAAGATGATTATTTAAATTGCCTAATGATCTACTTCGCATTAGGGGTGGGGACACAGGGAAACTATACTTATGGAAAGGACAGCACCTCCTTGAAATGCAACTCTACTCCAACAAGTAAATCTGCAAGTGTTACTGGCAAGTAAATATTTACCATTTCTCAGGGATCCCATGGTAAACCTGCTTAGACTCACAAGAATAATTCAAGTGGGAAAGGAACTCCCAGGAGTCAACCTCTGGCTCAAGGTGGGGTCACCTATGAGACCTGTGGGTTACTTGGGACTGTATCCAATCTGCAGCTCTGCAAATTAAGTGTGTAATCTGAGAATCATCTTGTTGGGGTTTGGTTTGGTTTTTAATTCTGGTTCTGCACTGCCAGATTTTCATATCCATATTAGGCCTCAGGGACAAGGGCATATTTACAGTAAAATTTGAATGACACCTTTCGTTTAAGGCGCTGACAGGGAGTAGAGATCATGACTTTGCAAGTGCAATCCTATGGACTATCCTGAAGACATATGCCTAAGCATACTAAACAGTTGAATATACAATTTACCAAATATTAGCTAGCTTACTGCATTTCCGGGTGGGCTGGCAAAGTGAGGCCCCGGTGTGGGTAGGAGATGATCAGATTTGGAAGTTTATATGGAAGCTACCCATGAATGTGCCCTGCTTTTAGAGCAGAGAAGACAACCCTTTGATAATTATCGCCAACTTAGATTCTCATTGAAGCTAATTAGAGCATGGCGTGGCAGTCTCGGAACCCACACTGGCCTCAACAGGTGCATCAAAATACTGCAGAGATACTAACTCTGGCCTTGACAATGTTATAGTTCTGATACCACAAAGCTGTGCCCCAGAGAGCAATCTGAATCAAGTCACTCAAGATAATACTGTCTCTATGATTTTCACATATGTTAGCAGGTTGAGGTAAACTCTAGATGTTATCACAGTCTGAATTCCGTCTTCATATGAAGACTACAAAGTGCCTGGTCCTTGCAAAGATTGTTCTTCAAGTTTGTTAACAGAAACAAACATCCTTTCTCCCACCAAAATTAAGGCCACTAATTACTAGATCCCCGAGTTGTCCTTAGGCTAGTGGTTAGGATGCTCTCTTGAGAAATGGAAACCATGGGTCAAGCTCTCTGAGACTTGCAAGAGGCTAATGTATGTATCCACTACTTCATCAGAGAATTATATCATAGAAGGGTCCTAGTAATTCCTCCGTTAGCATTTTAGAATGGAACTCTTCTGAATTCTCTGTTTTCTGTTGAATTCGTTGTATTAAGACACCAGGCCTGCTGAGTCAGGCCCTCGGGGATGTACGCAGATGTTCCTGAACTCTAGGTGACAGCAGTGTGTAGGCAAGAGTAAGAAGACTTGTTTTGTAAAATAAGGTGCTCTATATTAAGCTTGATCCAGATCTTCTGTTTAGACAACAGATAACATACAGGATAGCTCAGGTAGTGTCAGCTAAGATCACTGCAATTATCCATCTGACCCAAATCCAGACCTCAGAATTATGACACTTCTGATCTAGTTTCCTCCGTTAGCAAGCCTCCCTGTATCCCCAAACCCAATAATCTTCTGCCCTTTGCTGTGAGAAGCCAAGCACATAAAGCATTCAAGGACTCAGTGCCATTCTTTTAACAGCTTCAAGGCTGTCATGTGAGAAAAAATGTTCATTTCACCTCTTAAATCAATTATTTATCGCAAAGGCAAGTTGTTACCAAGCTTTTTGTTGCCTTTTACCTTTCAGCAATGTAAGCAGCTCCTGCCTGAGCTGCCTGTTGTTCTCTTGCAGCAGATAGTATTTGTGTTTTAAAGGCTTGATTAAAATAGAAATAATTTTGTTTCTGTCTTCCTTCACAAATCATCCCACATCACCATGTGATCTGCAGGATATTAGAGAGGGGGTAAAGGGGATGAGGATTATCCTTTTCCATATTTGTTCAGTATTTATAATGAAACCTTGGAATGAATGTTTCTTCCTGACTAGCTTTTTTGCTGCAAGTATGAGCACTGGTATAAAGAACTCAGCCCACAACACACTGAAGTTACAGCAATTTACTCTTTGAGTGTAAGCTGATTATGTAAAAGTGTGGTAACAGAAGCTGATACACTCTCTTTCCTCCTAAATTTTCCTAAAAATGAGGAAGAACTTAAAGCATCAGTTCTGCTTCACAGGGAAACTCTCCTCACAGTTCCAAAACAATGCTGAGATTCTTAGCAGTCTTGCACATCACCTAGCCACGTAGCTTATCGAGTCACGATCGAGATGTCACAAACACATCTGGTGTACACCAAATTCTTACTCTTGCCAAAACTGACTCGATAATTTATTAAGGGCTTTTTAAAAAAAAAAAAAAAAAAAAAAGCACCTATCAAATTACCAGTAGTCTTAAGGAGCAAATAGCAGCTGAAGAGTGACCACCACTTTCTGGCTGTCTGTAAGAAGGTCCAGTCCCCAGCAGAACTAGTGTGGATTCCATATGCTAGGTCAGGTATATAAGTCTGCTCCCCAGCCCAGTATTAAAGGAAGAAAGAGTCTTGAAGGAGTAGCCAGCATATATCCAGGGCTCTGTCCAAATGCACTCTGATAACATTTACCTTTGCGTTCTCTGTGGATTAAAAAAAAAAAGTTTGTAACACAGAATTTTTAGTAAATGCAAGTTAAATGATGCTAAATCCAAAAGAAAGTTTTTTTCTGAAAAAAAAGGAAAGGTTAACTAAACTGTAGAAGTTACAGCAAATGCCATGAAAAATTTTAGTGTGGTCTAGCCGTCATTCTTGTATTTATACCTTTAGCATAACCTTTTTTTAAGGATCAAATTTATGTGCTTTGTTTGAAGAAGTTTTTGAAAGTACAACACGCTTAGTAATGTTCGAGTCTTGCAGACTTGGAAGGGAATAGCTACCGGTTGCTGAAGGGGCTTTCCCAGCAAGAATGTAGTGATATCTAGACCTTAGCCAATCCGAGTTGATATTTCGTAGAGGAAAAAATAGCAAAAATAAGAATATGCCCATTTCCCTATACTATTTGTAAAATTCTCTGTAAACTATACACAGATGAAACATCTGTGATATGTTTCCATCAGCTGAAATATTTTCAAGTCCATTCATGATTTTATCACAACTAAAGAAAATAACCCCTAAACCTCTTGCTGTCAATGATCCCCTTGCTCACGTAAATCACTGTTGTGTGTGCTCCTGCATCATCACAGATCTTCTGTTGGATTAACACTAGAGATGAGCAGACCTTGAAAAATATAAAGATTTTGAGTACTTTATGGGTGTGTCAGAAACTATTGCTTTTATATAAATGATCTCAACATTCACGAAACTCTCCCAAGGCTCACTCCAGCTCTCTTTACATACCTTCCCCAGCATCTGCTTGTGGTTAGAAATGCAAGAGAGTAATCAGGAAACCTAATTCAGTGGTAAAGCAACTCTTTCCAGAAATTCACCAGGTAGATATTTCTACTATTTTTCAGACAATCTCAACGGGTGCCTTCAACATAGGCAACTTTATTCCTATGTAAAAGTTCCTCCTTTTGGTGGGACCATCAAGGTATATGTTTAGATAGTTGTCAGGTTCCATGCAGTTCAGATTCCTGCATACGGTGAATGTGAATTGTTTCCATTATCTTGTTCAGTGAGTAAATGTATGTGCTTTACCAAATTCCGAGTAAGTGTGGTAGGCAACACAAAAAAGCCTGAAATGCCAGTTCTGTTTGTGTCAGTACTTGTTCGTGATTCCCTCAGCAGCTGCTTCCTGATTACGTACCTCCTAGTAGATATAACACCACATAACAAAAGGTAGACGTGGGTGGGATATCTCACTTCTGCAGCTCTTGCCAGCAAGACATTCTAATCTTGTCTGAAGGGAGTTTACTTTTTTTCTTAGTCCTGGTGGCTTGACTCAGCCTTTGCTCAAAAAATTAAAGAAGTTGTTGTGGAGCCTCATGCAGATCGTTGGGAAATTAGGAATCACATGAATGAAGGCATTCAAAATCACTTATGTGATTTAGGAGTGCAGGTCTGTTGGCTTTCAGTAAGAATCAAAATCTTTTGGATCCCATTAGCCTTCTGTTCCCTTGTATTTGAAGGGAACAGAATATTTTGAACAATTTTCAGGGCTTTTTTTTTTTTTTTTTAAACTGCAATTATATTATTGCTCTGAAGCCTGCAGTTGGAATTTTCTACTTCACAAAGCTCACACAAAACATATTGGGCTTTCCTTCCTCCTCCTCCACTTCCCTGTTAAGTATCAGTAGTTCCTAATACCACATTTCCATGGGGTTAAAATTTGCTGTAATGAAACATAGTATCAGACAAGCTAATGTAAAATCACAGATAATACCTGGACAGCTGATCGATACTCTCTTAAATGTTTATAGGAAAGAATTGCTAAGTAGTTCCTATTATTGCCTTGCTGCTGTCTGCCTTAATGGTAAGCATGCTAACGTGGTTTTGAGTTTCTATTATTAATCTATCAAAATACTTATAATCTTGGCTTCATCAGCTAGCATTTATTTCACCATCATTAAGATCTTCTCATTTTGCAGGTGGAGAGGAAATTATTATTATTTACCTCACCTTCTTTTCCAATGCAAACTACATGATTGGGACAGGCTTTACGTTTCTGCTTCTTAAAAATTAGAATATTCTGAAATTTCATCCTGTTTAACAGATTCCTCTTCTTTAATGGTAAATATACACTCATGCACACATGTATATCAGCAAAGCTTTCACCTAAATGATTATTAGACCAGCACTTTACTGAGACCTGTATGTTCACCATTTTGACCTTTTAGAAAGTACAACACATCCTGCATGGAATCTTTATTTAATGAAACACCTGTTGGAGTATCCATGAAGTAGCAGTGAATGGAAAAGGTGCAGCAGATCTTCCTTTGATTGGAATAACTTGTTCTGTTGTCCTACATAAGAGTATAAAACCAGTACTGGTTGGTTTTGGTCTAAACTAATAACCTTAGTTTACATCCATTACTCTTCCTCTTGTAACTGGATGCTGAAGAAGTGCTACAGTCCTAAAGGTCATCATTTGACATTTGTTGACGTCATCTCATGTAAATGACATTGGAATGCCACAGTGAGTCCACAAAATCTGAAAATATATATTGGTATTTTTGTTTAGGTTTTATTTGGGAATGATACAGGATTATTATTACAGGACCTTAGATATGTACAGTCACCTATTTTGCACAACATTGTGACCCTCATATGAGCCTTTTCCTCTCCATCAGGAGAAGGGGTAGTAGGCATGGAATATTGCCTCTCTTGTCTCTTTGACAATAAAAAAAGAAGGAAAGCAAGACAAAGCCAGATGCTTGTTTCACAGGTTTTCAAGATTCTGTTGAACAGTCGTCCAGAAAGTTAACTAATAGGAGTATATTTTATATTATTCTATTTTATAGAATAATATTGAATAATATATATTATTGATGACACTGCAGTATCATGAAATACACAAATCATCTGTCTCTAGCACATCTAACAACCCCTTCATTTTCACATACATGCTAAATCTCAAAGAGTTTTTTAAATATTCAGGCCATTGGTTAATTTTCTTTTTTTTTTCAGTCTCCATAATTCCAGTTCTATC
Source organism: Phaethon lepturus (assembly GCF_000687285.1). Lineage (NCBI taxonomy): Eukaryota > Metazoa > Chordata > Aves > Phaethontiformes > Phaethontidae > Phaethon > Phaethon lepturus. The sequence continues at coordinate 34,785 of NW_010525458.1, read as the reverse complement.
CCCCTGATATTTTCTGGTATCTCACTTGTATAACTTTTTAGATGAATGTAGCATTTTGAATTTGTTTTTAAATTTCATTTTATTTTCCCAAGTACAGTGTCAAACTAGTATCAGGAAGAACAGATCTCTCTGGAAATGTAAGGATGAATCAAGCATCTGTTTCCCTTCCCAGTTTGCCATTCACAACCATTACAAACATACTTCCCTCGAACAGCAGCACAATCTTTCCCACATTACACAAGCCAAAGAGCAGAGTGGAACTGTGGCCCTATATATCTTCTCATAATGCTATAGCGGTTTTACTTTCCTTCAGATTTTTCAAATTCTTTGTTTCTGCCCTCCACCTAGTCTGGGTGAACTGCTAAAACTAATTTTCGCCCTGTGATGAGGTGACAACTGATGAACAGTGGGTGTGTAGAACTGATTTCTTTTTAAACCAATGATTCTTTATGTCCAGGGAGAAAGAAAATGCTTTTCTCTATTGGAGACACAAAGCATTTTTGGTGTGAGTTAAAATAACCTCCTCCATGACTGACATGACAGTACTCTCAGTATTTCCTCTACGATTATATGATCTCTGCCATATCTGGGATGGAAAATCCATGTGCTATGCCAGTTATACAGTACATTCTAGTGAGGGGTCATTTCATAGGGCAGTATTAAATTAGTTTCCAAGACGGTGACAAACTACAAAGTGGCCAGTTTCGCTGGCTGACTGGAGACACTAATGAAATGGAGAAAATGCTGTTGTCATTTGCAGTGGGACTTGATTCTTGTCAGTAAAGACTTCTGAGAATCATAGGTTTGACAGAGAAAATGTGACAGTGAGAAGAATGCAACTGGAAAATCATTCATAAGCTTTTCCTAGTCTATTACTATACCTCACTTAATGGAACTAAAGTGCTCTTGAAAGCAAAGTCCATTGTACCGTATCAGTTGACCTCATCGCTTGCAAATGGAGGTATTAGTTCTGCTTTAGAAAAATATTCGTTAAAGTAGGGAACCAGAAAACATTGCGTATATAATTTACAGTTTAATGAGTCTTTAATATGTGAACAAGCTGGCAAGAGGTAAGCCAAACTATCTGTGGTCTAAGTGGTTTGACTGGAGAAGTTGTTTCAGGGCACACCTGAATATTGACTTTGGTATAGCAGGGGCAGAGCAAGGCTGGTATTGAATTTGGGCTTCTAAGAATGGTCTTAAGTACTAGGTAGGATCTCCCACCCTCCTGCTCTGTCATGTCTTGAAATCTCGCACACATCGGTGCTTCCATCTTCATGGAAATGAGGCTAGTTTCTTCCTTTAGACTCACCCCAAAATAGTCACCTATGTATCCCTGAAGCAAACAAAGGAGAAAAAGAGAGCATTAATCTGAAGGAAATCCTTGTAAATCATCACCGAAAACTGCAAACAGCACAGACTGATTGTCTTCACTACCTCCACATAAAAACACACATTTGGAAAGAAATCAACCACTGTAACAGCAACAGTAGTTTGCCCTTCAGTAAACCCATGCTACCAAGACTCTCACTTTCAGTATGTGTCTGCACTGTCGTTATTCTTATCTAGCAGGTAAGGAAACTGAAATTCTTTGTATAATGTAGTTTTGTGGAATGACAGGAGGGAAAATGCTTTTCTTTTTTACACTACATAGCTTTGCAAAGTTGTTTGCCTCCTTTCCTTATCAAGCCTATGAACTGTCAGCTGTTAGAGAAATGCAGATTTATATAGTTTTATTAAAACATGGAGAGTTTTAACAATAGGTCAGTGGATATTCCCTTTAGGGAACATCACCAGTTTGTCTATTTATGGAAGCAGACTTTAAGAATTTTGCAAAAATGTAGCTACTTTGAAGATAAGACAAAGCAATCAAAACCACCCAAAGTCAGCAGAATAATTTTTAAAGACAGTCTAAGATAACGGGGCTGGATTGGAAGGGATTTAGGTTTGGTATCCTACTAACAAATCCATCAGTGTTTTTCTATTTCCTCAGAAACCTTTAAATTAGATTAATAGAGTTGATCTGTTTTATGTCTAACCCAGTCTTCAACTCACTCTTCCTCTGACAAAGCCATTAACTTGCATAAGACTTACAGTATGTGTAATCCTGATTTTTCCTACATCTGTCTTGCAGGTTCACATGTTTGACCTGTATCTGTACTAATTGGTTGAAATATCTGTAAAGTCTCTCTTCTTTTATACGGCTAACAAGCAGTGTAGATTTACGGATTTGCATACATATTAAAATAACACAAGTTGTTAAACGTCTTTCCCTGCACCAGCTCTATTACATTCTAGAAACCAGGCATTTAATTCTGGTTCCTGCAAACCAAATATATTTATTCATAAAAAAGAATAGTGAGAGCATCTGCTGTTTGAAACTCATTTCAGAAAAAGTAACAGTGATTTGGATCCTTTTAAAAACAAAGGTCTGTGTTGGAAATACACTATTGTAATAGAAAGTATGATTAATTTTGCTTAGTATTTGATCAGCTATGATCAGCTGATTCATCATTTCTAATATGACAGTATATTTTGCTACTTTTAAAGAAAGGGGGAGCCCAAATAGCTAATCCTACAACCTGCTACCTCCAACAACTGCAACATTGCCAAGCTGTGGGCTGAGTATTTATTTTATTTTCCATATTGCTTAATATCAGATACACAGCTCAAGTTTAATGGCTTGGGATTGCCTGGCAACTATTATAGCTAAAAATGGGAGCATCATTAAACCTGCTCCAGTTGCTGAACTTCACTGAACTCGGTGTTTTTCACAAGATTCCTGTATCACCCATGATTTCCCTGTGGAGCTAAATTTAAGCATTGATTTTAATGGCTGAATATCAAGTGTGCAGATCCAGGTGGGCTTTATGTAGTTTCACCTGGAATGGGCAGCGCTGGGGAATATAATGCAGAGGCGCTTACACATTCATACAGACGTGCTTCATTCATACGTACTTCTTCCTGAAGCAGATTGCCTTTCTCCGACCACTCTCTCCAATCTAGTAACCTCTGTCTGTAGTTATTAGCTCAAGTACAGTTTGAGTGCAAGAAGATCTATTGCTTCCAATATTTGAATTCCTTTCAGTACTTTTTCTGTAGTACAGAAGATTGATTGCTTCCAACTGGCCTATCTGCGTGAGACTGTGCTGTGGGCATGAAACTGGTTTGGTTTAGCAACAGCACGAGGATCTCAACTGGTCAGGGGAAGTGAAGATGACTCTTGACAAGTGGGCAGTGGGTGTGACTGCGAGAACTTAAAGGTAACACATGGACACACACTATTCTTAGTACAGCCAACTTCTTTTGGTTGACGTCAAGTCAAACCAACTTCTAGGATGGATCTCTCTTGATCAGTCCTAACAATACAAACACTCTAAAACACATAAAAAGTCGTTTCTCACAAAGCACATAGTGGGGCATGACTGTGGTATCAATTTCATCAGAAATATGTGGATGCAAAGTGCTGTTTTCATGCAGAAGAGGGACTGACTGACTTAGAGTATGCTTCCAAGCTTTGTTCAGCATCAGCATTAAACTTCTGTCCAAATCTTCAACTTTATATCAACAATCTTTGATTATATCTACCTTGAAGAGTTTTACTCTTCATAGGTTTGAAATGCATAAATTAAATGTTTCATGTTGGGCTTCAAAAGGTTTTAATCAAGTGCTCATTATCAAATAAGCATATTCATCAGTCAGCATCCTTAAACCTTAACTTTCTCACTATTGAAAATTAACTATTGATGCTATTTTAAGATCCAGTGGTAGTAGAAAATATTCCTGTGCCAATCCCTGTATTATAGAAACAGCAACAAAAATAGTCCTAGTAACACCAAAAATAAAAATCTTAGTAAGCTGTGGCCTTTTTTGTTGTCCCCTGTGAAAACCTGTGTAGATTCTTTCAACTGACTACAGTATGATAGAAATATGTTTGCGAAGTAAAAACTGGCAACATCTCTGCTTTAGCTTACTTTGCACACCGAGGAAAAACGAAGAGATTTCTTTATCACATATGCATTAGAAATAAAATTTCACTCCTGTTGACATCAATGGCAAATTCTGAACAGCTTCAGTTGAGCTAGGATTAAATTTCATAAGTTTGTTATATGCCAGATAACCTCTCCATCTAAATCACATGTTCTATAAAGCACTGAGGTAGTTTCTGGCTTTTGTCAAAGGTACTAGCTATCTGGCTGGATCAAAGCTATCCTTGCCATTGGCATAATTATTAATTAGGTATTAGTTACTATTAATTAGGTATTATTCCTGAAATCCATATTTTGCTTGAACTTGGCATCATAATGTCTCAGAGAAATATTTTACCTTCTCTGGTTTACACATTAAAGTTTGGTAAAAATTTTTTGCATCTCAGCAGGTGACTTAAAAAGAAATTCTAAATGAGAAGAGATTTTCTTAATTGTTCATTTTCTGGTATTGGGGATATTCATACTATTTTCTTTAGGGCATTTAACCGAAGTGCCTAAATATAGAACTTTGATTCCCTGTGTAATTGTTTAGAAATAGCCTGCTGCATAGGTGCTTTGATTCATTCCTTGGAGGATGTTAACTGCGTAGGGAGCTTTCCTCCTAATGAAATTGTGTAAATTAGAGGCTTAAAATTGAACTGTGTGAAAACGTTCTATTGTGGCCAGTATGGCTTTAAATGCTCTCAACAGCAGACTCCCATAGTTTTGTTGGGGATGTATTTCCATAGGTCACTTTACATGGGATTGACAGTTTTGTCCAACATTTAAAGATAATTCATGCTCTTTATTCTGTCAGATTACACTTGGCTGTGAAGGTTTGATATCTTATGTCTTGAAGGAGCGGTGCCTTAGAAGGCAAGTGTACTGTAAGGGTGAGCATGAGTGGTAAATGATGAAGACTTAAAAAAACCTCATTGTAACAAACCAGATGCATACGCATGCATATTTATTTTATATATATAGACATACATACAGTATACCTGTACCTCTAATAGTCACAAATTTAATCTTTAACACCTGTTCCGCTCCCAGGCCAGCTTTGGGATTATTTTTTTATCACTTCTGACGATCATTCAGTACACAATCTACTGTGTGACAATAATATAAAACTCTGTCAGACTCAGCCAGTGACTTTAATTGTCTCACAAATGTAATGTGACACAAACAGTGCACCCTGGTGTTCCAAGGAATAACACAATGTGTCACAGTGGCAATGTAAAAATTAGGCTGCTCCAAGTACCATTTGTTATGGAAGCTGTGGCCTCCAAATGAAAGTATTGCCCAGGAGTGCAGGAATCTGAGCTCAGGGGTGAGCCCTGCCCCATGATTTGGTTATGCCTGCACTGAATTCTTTTCTGTGGTCTGCAAATAATTTAAAAATGCTTCTAACTATCCTGGATAAGCTTCAAAAGATTTTAATGAAATGTTTATTCTGAAGGCATTTGAACATATTGAAAATTTACAAGATTGCAGATGATACCTTTTTTCTAACTGAGAAGGTGTACTTAATCTGCCAGAGAGTAATTTGGTTTTGTGCTTTCAGAATTTATGAATTTTCCTTTGCATATAAGCATTTTAACTATTGCGTGTATACCACATGTATATATTTTACTTTGAATTCAAAGTTCTATAAATCAGATGTTCCCCAATACTTCTAAAACTTGAACAGGCATTCATTTAACATTTTGAAAGAAGCAGCAATTGGATGTCTCTTGCATGGTAGCATAGAATATTTAAATTGCACCCATCTCTAAGTATATTTTAAAGCTTAATGCTTCAGTCTATGTGATAGTTATAGACTATCCACAGTCAGGTGGCTTTTTTTGTTTTTATTTATTAAAAAGAGATTTTGGTATGTGCTTGGCGTGCTTGATTAGCAAAGCTAACAAGCTTCCACTGTCTATAGTCCAGAATTAAATGATATTCAGTGGACTGTGATCTTTGTATGAGACAGTCATTTAGGTCTGGGGAGCACTGTACTCACAGAGCTTGGTTAAATGTTATTACAATTAGGGTTCATTAATTTTTCTAATTAATCTGATTGATTAAAAAGTTGTTGGGAAGCCCAAATGGAAAATCAGAACAACAAAGTTGTTGGAAAATAAGCTAACTGGAAAAAGATCTGGAAACATGCTACTCTAAAAGACAACAACAACGAGTCCTGTACCACAGTCACAAACCTGGACTTAGTCGCCACTACCTGGAGCTAAACTGTTCCTAATGGTGTTAGTTCCAGCTCATTTATTTAAGTCAATTAGATAATGTCTTTTTTCTGGTCTGGCTTTCCATTCTTTAGCTTCTGAAAGTCAAATATATTTCAACTGTTTAGCATTTTGCAGGTGGGAGTTGAAGTGACCGATTTAATGTAAAATTCAGAAAGGGGCCTGAACCCAGCACTCTTGGCCAAAACCAGCGAGAATATTTAAGGGCTAGCAACCAACTCCACATGGCTCTAACAGTTTCAAAAGCCTTTTCTTGCTAGTACTATGCACATGATAACGGTGCTAAAGACACAACACCCACACTTAAGTATTTTGGTGGTTTGACTTTATACTAATTACAGTCTGGTCCTGTCGGCTGAATACCCGTTAGTAACTGGAGTGCACTGGTGCATTCATGAACCGCATGTCCTGGTTTAGTTTAATCTGCAAGGAATCCAGTTTGTGTAGTCCTGAAGAGTAAACCACAGAGTGGTAACTTAAGACAATTGGAAGTTTCTCTTTAAAGAATGTTCCTATTCCAAACTAAAGCATCAAGGTAGACTTATCCACTGTATCTCCTTTCAGACCTCATGCTGTTGAACTGAACCAATCTGGCTCATATGCTTTCTGTTCTCCAGGTCATTATGTCACGGTCACTAATATTTTCTGGTAACTACCACAATATTTTGTGATACCACCGCATATGTCTTTTTCATGGCTGCATCCCTGTAGTAGGGCATAGTCATCCTCTGTGAACTGGAGCTTCCATCCAAGTCATACATTTGGAGTGTCCATTTTCTTTCTTTACCATTTCCAAATAACAGGCCTCTTTTATATTCTTGTCACGAGTCCGCACTTTACCATGCTGGAGAGATTCATAATTGCAACTTGTTAAGACTTATTCTCTGTTTTCACAGATATAATCTCCTTGTAACAATTAGAGCCACTACTGAATGCTGTAATGCCACTCTAGTTTCAGAACATTCTTTGAGGCTCGGGATAGTTCCACCAGTGTTCCCAGTGGAGCAGAATCTCCACATGGATGCCCACAAGCTCCACACAAGCCAGCATTCATGGCTTGATTTCTGAGCTATGGGTTTCTGTGTTCTAAACAGAATGGACAAGTCATGAACTCTGGATCTGTGTGCAAGCTAGGCTGGATCTCAGAGTGAATGTCTGGCCCCACTGAAGACAGAAGTGTATCAAAAGTCTGTGTTCCACTGTCACAATTAGCCTCTCCAGACTGTCTTGAAGTGGTGATTATTGAGCTCCTCAGACGTGTTGAAAGAACTTAGAATTACCCCTTGCACCAGAGGTTTTCATTTAATTAATACTATCCAATAGGCTATAGTGTCCTAGAATAATCCGATTTCAATTATACTGCAGTCAGGGCCCCACAAGACCGCGTAACATCCCTATTTCTGCAGATTACACTAAGTTATGATGATATTTTGAATATTTTAATTTGTCCTTTTACGTGGTTTTATGTCAGAGATACAAGTTAGATTCCCCCCCACCCCCCCCAAGGTGACTCTTTGAATGCATTGTTCAGGTAGTAGCCAGGTCCAAAATATTCTAAAAGGTTTCTAGAACCTTCATTTCAGCAATTGACACTCACTGTTAATGTCAGCCCCCTCTTGTCAAGGAAATCATCCAGCCTTGAAGAGGCATTGTTTGTGCTAGGATGCTTTCTTCATCAAAAAGTAGATGTCCATGTTTCATGTTCCACAATAGCAACATACAGAGCTTAGGGAGATTACCTGCTTACGATGAATCAAAAAATATTAACCAGTAACATATTGTAGAAAACAATAATATGCATGGGCTTCCTTCGCATGATTTGCATTGATACACAGAGGAAGAGTAATTGCAGCAATGATCTTGTACTGGCAAAACTTGTTGACTACGAGAAAAGCAGGGCCTTATAATAGAGCAGATAGAGGAATGTCTGTGGTAAGGGTAAATGTCAGGGTGGTTGTGAACAATGAGGTGGCTTGTACATCCAAGAGTGACCACGTCATTAGTTATTTCATATGTGTTCTTGGGTAGCAAGATATTTTGTTTAATTAGGTCACATATACATAGACTCAAAAACTAAAGTAAATTTTTGATTAATTTTGTTTTGTAGTTTCCATTGAAATCAAGCCCGTTTCCAAGAAAATACTAAAAAAAAGTGCCGTATATGGCCTTATCCATACCAAGAAATCTTTTTTAATAAGTTACTTAGGCGTATGCCTTCCCTAAAAAAGATATTTCACTTAGACTGAAAATATTCAGAAAATATTTTTCTGAAATCTTATTTATCCTGTAGTGCAAGGATATACTTAATTTGTCACCTAAGGTGATAGAGTAATCCAGCTATTTTCTTCTGCAGATACTTTACAAAAAAGATGTTTTTTCCCCCATAATTTTAGTTCACCATGTAGCAGAAATCCAAGAAATACAAGTACAGCGTGTAAATGTACAGACAGTGCAAACAGCAGCACTGAGTAGAGCAAAACTGCGTTTCAGTATTTTTTCTTAGGTCTTTCCATAATTCATATGCTGCTTTGCTATCTGTCTTTCACCCCATCCAAACAACTCTTCTAGTCTACACTTGAGCTCCAAGTCAAATGACAACCTGATGCTGTGGCTTTAACAATTATTGACTTTTTTTCTTATTGAAAAAGTAATACCTGGGATAAACGTACTGAATCACTGGTTGCTACACCTTATCATACTGCAAGGATAGATGGTAACTGCTTATTTCTGAAATGTAAGTCCCAGGAATGTGTCCCAGATCTTGGGAGATCTTGTCATTAGAGAAGCGGGTCATCATCTAATTCTATGTTATTTCTCTAATGACTGACTGAACATGCCTGCCTCTGAACTGCTGAGACTAACTTTGCCAAATCACTGAAAAAAGCCCTATAGTAAAATACTTTCTGCAATAGTGTCATTAGGATGCTCAGTAATTTTGTACCCTTTCCTCATTATGATCCTGCCCACGATTTTTATCCTGGATTAGGGTTTTTTCTTACGAACATTCCTCAGAGTAAGGAATTCCTCACGTTCATTTTTTTATCTATGCTAGAGCAAAGCATGTCACTGTATTACTATCATTTTATGATGGTCTCTAACCAGAGAAGCATATGACGTATTTTGCTCTTTGTAATGTTTATGATAACTTCAGAACTGTAATGAGAACAAGAATCAATGTTTAATGTGATTTTAAGTTTTTTAAAAAAGAAGAGAAGAAAAGTTTAATGATTTTCTCTACATTTAACCTTTTCCATTGGTGGCACACACAAACATCCGTTGGTATCTACCTCTCTTCTCTGACAGGACTCTGGGACTGAGTACTGAACCATGTGAAATCCCTGAAAGCTTTTCTGTGGTTTTCCAAAAACTTTGGATCACGCTCTCCTCTGGACATCTGACTTGTTTTTCTTCTCTAGACACAATTTTAGAGATTAACATTAAGAATTATTTATGTATTAAGAGCAGCAGGACTATTAATATTCAATGTACACAAGGTAGCACTGTCGATCTTGATCTTTCATTGTTATGGATAAAGAACAAGACTCATAACTGGGGGACTCATCATTAGATTATGATGGCATATGAGCAAGAATAAAAGAAGCAATAAACTAACTTGATGGTCTCCATTGGTCTCAAATGAACTTTGCAAAGCGATTTGAGTGTCTTGGATTATAACAACTGTTAGTAAATACAGACGATGAAGACTAATTAAAATACATCGAAAGTTATTGACAAATGAAAAATTACAGTAACACAAATGCTACATACAATTAATGCTTGTAGAATGTAATTATATTCTTTCACAATTCAGGCATAAGAGGGAAATTCAGCTCCATTGTAACACTCCAATGTGAAATGTGACAGCTAAAATTGCTTCAGTGACCCCCATCCAACAGAGGACATGGGCCTGAAAGTTCAGAAAGTGATTCTTATGCAAGTTTTTGTATTACTACATCTCCCTTATATACTGCCTTCATTCCATATACACTGTATCTATCTTTTCTGCTATTTTTCAAAGTAATTCCTTCTTTTTTTCTTATTCATTTTGCTGACAATTGTTTTCTGTAGAATACAGTGATAAGAGCATAGAGAAAATGTAATGACAAAATGTAATGACAACTGTGCACATTGTAGGGTGGTAAACAGTCCAACGAAAAGCAAAAAAAAAAAAAAAAAGGAAGGAGGACATTCTTTTAAAGGCCATATAGAAGAAGAATAAAGACCCTAGGCATGTCTTTCTTCCAAATTTAGAATAAGGGAAGTTGAGCAGGTGTGTTACCCACGCACACCAAAAAAAAAAAAAGGCAAAGTGAAACAAAATGTTAGATCATAAGCAAGCCGTGCAGCTACAAAATGGAATTGATATTCCTCATGAACAGGTCTTAGTAACAAAGGCTCCGGCTCAGCCTTGGTACATTTGAAGATCATGTTTTACACTCTTTAGCTCACATACAGGGAGTTTTTCTGCTTAGCTATGAATCTTCCAACTTGAGGAAGAGACAGGAAAAATTAATAACCACAGAAACATTTGGAAGGGTTCGTAGTTGCTGCAGGGGTACAGCACAGTTGTACGGAGTGAAAGGGCACCAACATTCATGAGTTTGAGTTTGCTGGTCCAGAGAGCCTTCTTGCTTGAGAAATTCCTTTCCCCCCAACCTCTTTACTACTTCATCAGTGGAAAATCATATCACTAGCTGTGGCATGAAGATAATTAAAAATCTCAACACATGCCATAGTGCGCATGGAAATTCACCAGCAGAAGGGAGAGCACAGAGTTGAAATGGCAAAGCAACTACCACATCCATCCCACCAGAACTAGGTGAATAATATTGCGTTAATAATTTAGTCACTGAGTGTCAGTGGGTTTTGTGTTCAGCAATAGTGTCTGACTACACTCCAGCTTTCTGTGGTCTGTATACTGTTTGAAAGTAGGCTCTCTGTAACTTTTTGCAAACGTTGTTCTGATCCTCTGCTAGTTCATGAGCTTTTCTTTGTGACTTCCAGTATTCAAGTTTGCCATCTTTTTAAGAAATATACGTAACATAGTTTCTGTTACATTAAGCGATTAAAAATCTGTTTTTTTATGAATAATATTGCGTTAATAATTTAGTCACTGAGTGTCAGTGGGTTTTGTGTTCAGCAATAGTGTCTGACTACACTCCAGCTTTCTGTGGTCTGTATACTGTTTGAAAGTAGGCTCTCTGTAACTTTTTGCAAACGTTGTTCTGATCCTCTGCTAGTTCATGAGCCTTTCTTTGTGACTTCCAGTATTCAAATTTGCCATCTTTTTAAGAAATATACATAACATAGTTTGTTACATTAAGTGATTAAAAATCTGTCTGTTTTTTTTATAAATAACCACAATTATTGCATTATTACTAACAAACATAATTATCTACTAATAAGTAATGTCTACCTAGTAATCTACTAAATAATCTACTAACCTACCAAGGCCTACTGGTAGGTATAATCGCATAGCCAAGGCACTGCAGAATAGACACCTTAGGCTGTATACTTTCCAGGGCAGGTTACTATGAATACTGGGGCACTAACATAAATGTGGTAACACATTTCAGATAAACTGTGTCTCCAGACTGGTCATCTCCATTCCATCCTGGCTTCTGAACCTTCTTTACTGGGAAGAGCAAGAGACTTGGTCCAGTTTTCTTTTTGTTTCCCCTGAACAGCAGTGACAACTTCAGCATGAATGCAGGAGCTGTGCTCCTTTCACTGGTTTTGTCTGACCCAGAGATAATTTCATCATCAGTGCTGCTCTGTGAGAGAGAACAGCAGCAGTCATGCTGGGTTACACCAGGTTTCACACTCCTGTAATCCCATCTGTCCAGGAACTACCAGCTTTCCTTCCCCATTAGTCTGCCCGGTATCATCCCAGCACCGTCAACAACAATACCATGCCGGTACTTCCCCTTATTACCACACCATAGTAACACACCCTGCTATCACCCTTGAATCCACTGCACTCTTCAGCCCCAATATCTTCTACATCGTTCTGGTCTCCAAAGCCTTCAGCAATTATTGCTTCAGGCAAGAGAGCCTGGTGACATCTGTATCCTCCCTGCCCATCTTACCACGTCTCTTTCAACCAATGTAATTTTTGTTAAATTCAAGGTCATCTCCACACGGATCCCATCCCCAGGATTTTGCAGACACTGCGATAATGTGCTAACCTAAATATTTACCATCACACATTCCCAGTGACTATCCCACAACCACTCCCTCAACCCAGTATCATTCCAGCTCACAGACAATCCCACAACACCCTGCAGTCATCATCTCCTACCCTCTCACTCTGAAGGGCTATGTGAAGAAAGGCAAGCATTACCTCACGCTAATAAGGAAAGCATGATTAATATTTTTTCTATATTTAATCGAGTCAGCTCACTCACAGGGTGACATAATTAATGAATATATAGATTCATATTCCTACAAGGTTCTTGTTCTAAGGGAAAAATAACCTCTATTCTATGTGACAACTATGCAAATACCTTGTTCGTGGGTGCCTACCTATCACCTTACCTGTGAGGCAGGAAACATGAGAATTTTCTCAAGAATTGTTCAGCTACAGAAAGACTGGGAAGCGCTGCTATTGGTATTTCCAGGCGTACACTTGGCAACTGTACTTCTCCCTGTCCCAGTTAAAAGAACTTGAAGGCCAGATGCTTTAATAGAGGTGTAACTCACCTCCTTGGCTCAGAATAGTGAATGAAAATCCATGGTGGTGTAGCTTGTGGCTAAGTGGCTACTGGATGTAACAGTAATGTCTCTTCCTATGCTTAAGTCACCTCAGCAGTATGACCAAGCTGAGAGAGAGACAAAGCTGTTGAGAGAGAAAAGAAAAAAGCACATGTTGCACATAAAAAGGAAAATAAAGCAACATTTGGATAAAAATTTGCCTCACTTAAGTGCTTATTATAGTCTCCCTCATGAGGCTGATTGATTAGCTTTTGCTGCTTTGACACAACTGAATTATTAATCATTAAGCTACTTTTAGAGAGAAAACAGCAAACAGTAGAAATGGTGGAGGAAAATGGTTTTAACAAAAAAGTCTATCCTGATGAAAATTTTCTTTGTAGGATTCATCCAACTCACAGTGAAGAACTAAAATCTTACGACAAACCTCAGGGAATCTGGGATATATATTCCCTCACTGATGTCATCCACATTTTTTTCCTCCTTTTTCTTTTCGGCAGCCATGCTCTCTTCACCTTAAAAAGAAGTTCACGAAATTAAATGCCTCCATGGAAAGTCCACATCTGGGTCACAGTTCAAAGGCTGTCTTTTTTTGTGCTGTTAAGAGGATACCTTGTCAGCCACATGAATGAGCAGACACATGTGCAAGCAACCAGGCACATTCGGGCAAGACATACCTGTCAGCCTCTGAGTCTTTGCAGTGATTTATTTGAATTCAGGGTTCACTCCCGCTTTCTGTGAAGATTTCAAAGGAAATTGCAAACATACATATTCATCAACCTCTGTTAATGGAGGGACAGAATCAGGAACTAAATAAGAAATGAAGCTTATTCAAAATTACCAACCAAAGCAAGATAGATAGTGTATTGGGCTAAGATCAGTTTACAGCAATATTCGTTTTGCATTAATCGATATGACTTATAGAAATAAAACTTTTCTTAATAAAACTCCATATAATTAAGTATGAGCAATATCTTATATATTATTATGTGTCCAGGTTTGGTATATGTAAAGCTTAGATGAAGGGAGGCCAGGCAAAGGTGAAAAGTACAGGCTGGGGCCCACCAAAGAAAGGCAAGTTCACCTGTCGGCATTCTGTCTCTTCTTCCTCTTTCCTGGATGGCCAAAGTATTGCTTTGCAGACAGGGTCAAGAAATGAAAACAGAATATGTAACTTGCATTTGTAAGTGTCAGCTCTGACTCTCCATGCATCACTGAACATCCAGCAGTTCAAACACTCCCCTTAGCTTACACATCATGTTTCAACGTCATCCTCATTTACTTGCATTGTAGCCTCACGTGCACTCAATCTACACAACAAACAGTCAGTCAGTGCACTCTCCCCGCCTCCAGAGTCTTTGCAAACTTGTGTATTTGTCTAAATACACAAGCACACATTTTTCATGTGGGTGGAACCAGCTGGAATGATTAATGGTGAGTATTAGCGCATCTCTCCTACTTCCCTTGTTCTTTCAGGCATTACGATTACCATTGCAGTCTTTAGTTTCATATTACCTTTCATCCTGGGAGATCATTCTGTATGTACGCAGAGGAGCTTAAATACAGCCACTTCAAAGGGCAAAGGAAGCATTAAGTTGTAGAAAGGGCAGTTGAGGAGATAGCCTTCAGATTCTGACACACCAAATTTGCATCTTTTGTGCCTACACAGAGAAAAAGAGTTTTGTTTTTAAAGCTTACTCTTGCAGAAATATCATGTGTGGAGGATTGTGAGGGTTGCATAAGCAACAGAGTAGTGAAGCCTGGTTTCCTCAGATGTGCGCTTCTGGTGTGTAGGAAAGTGAGCCCTGTCCAAAGCGTTCCATAGGCTGCAGGAGTAACAGCATTGCTTGTGCCTTGTATCTAGTATCTAGCAACTCGTGAAAGTGTGCTGCGGGTTATAAGGGGCTCTAACAGGGTTTCTGTCTATTTTTCTGAATTTTGTATTTTGAGTCACCCAACCTACTTGTCACGTTGGTTGAAAAGTTGCTTGAAACTCATTCAAAATTTGCAAGGAGGACTGGACGGGCAAACTGACACTTGAGCATATAAGATACAGATTGCACAATTTTTAGAGAAACGATTTCAAAATACTTATAAATTGTATGTCACATGCTCTATGACCTGCCTACTCATGATGGCCCAAGAGAGGAAGCACTGGCAAAGGGGACAGATGAGCCCTCTGTGTCACAGTTTTCTCAGGGTGGTTCTGCATCTTTTTATCTCCCCATCACATGTTCTAGCCCTGTGTCTTGGCATAAAGAGGACTCTCTGCTGCTGCTCCCAGATCTAGTGTTAAGGGGTATCAGTGGAGGTCTGTTCATTCTCCTATTTTGTCTTAAGTGTTTGGACAGGTAGCACAACAGCATCCTTTCCACTTTAATTTGGCACTTTTCTTCCCCTCTACATCCGCAGAGGGTGAAAGGCGTATAATCCAATTGCATAAAGAATCTGTAAAGAATGTATAGTTGTGAAAGTTTCTTCAGAGAAATCTTTGAAATGTTGCACATCTTTTTAGTTGGAGTCCCATTGCATTCCGTAGTGTATATGTAAGTAATCAGAAATCTAACAAATAATGTGGTGTAAAGTAGGAACAGCATTGAAAGCCAAGCACTATACAAAATTACAGAGTGATGAGTAATTTCCATTTACTTCTCTGGGTTTTGGATCAAGTCTTTACGGCAGAGAATAAATGGATTCATCTCTTTTCCAATAAATAGTAAAATTGCCACTCAGTGGCAATGGGCACACAAAGAGTGCCCCATCAGTATAATAGCTTTTATCTTACCAAAAAAGCAATTATCTCCAAACAATTCCATAAACAATGTAGATCTAAATCTATATGAAAACACATGACAGAGGTAACCAGAATCACATTTCAACATTCAAGATTTCTTAATTAAAAGCTTCTTTATACCCACAGTGTATTACATAGAGCATCCATGTTATCTGATTATTTTTAAAAGAATGTACATGCAATATTGCATTTTGGCACTACATAAACCTTCGTCAACTTGTAATGAAAAGAAGCAAACATTATTTATCTTTAAAATCCAGACACTAGACTTGAATTTCCTCCTGGAAATTTTAATTAGCAATCTGACAAATGCTAAGGCAAAGTATCTGCTCCCAGTTGTCTGTTTAGGTTAAATTAAATTATTTTTGAAAGTAATATAATTAAAATCCTTTTAGTTCTTAATCAATATTTTATTTACATTTATTTTCCTTGTAGTACTTGATTAGTTATTTTGAAAAGGGTGGGGTAGCTTATTTCTTCTTTATTATATACTCAGATGTGTCTGCGCTTTCACTAACAGAAAAATCTCTTGCAGTACAGAAACACTGTAGAAATCATAAAATGATACATTTTTTCAGGTGGGCAACTGGAATTCTACCATGTCTCAACAGGAATTACGTTGATAACTTTTTAGCTGGTCTAAGTTCCTACATGAAAATATCCTTCACTAGAGATCATGTAAATTATCTATTACACAAAGGGCCTGATTTACCTAGTTTCACTTAAGCTTTTGCAAAATGAAGTGAATAGGGAAAGTAAAAATTATCATTCTTATTTAGTTACACTTTACACTCTAACAGACCCAAAGTAGAGACCTAAACCTGGACTGAGCCAAGCCGTACACCTACTAGAGTTCCTCTGATATTAAGGCTTCCACATAATTGCCACCCAATAAACATGCTTAATGACTAATCACACGACAAAGAATATCATATCCCTATTATATAAAGAAGCTGTTGGCATAGACACCATATCAACAGTGATTAAAAAGGCAAACATCCTCTTTTATCTGTGCTACATTTCTGAAGATTCTGGTTGGTCTCTTCCATATTTTCATTACGATATCATTTAAATCAACCTTAGACTGTGTTCTGCAAAATGCTGCGAACACTAGCTCCAGTTAGATGTAGATCGCAATGGCACGTGATTAGTTTAGACTGATGGAGAGACAGTGGGATATGTTATAATATACTTCAGAAAGCTTTTTTTCAATTGTACTAGCTAATCATTATTTGTCTATAAAGTTAGATTCTGTAGAGTTCTTGGGTGCTATTGCCGTGTTGTCCTGGGAACAGGAGATGTGGTGTCAGTGACATAGAACTCTAACCATCTCTGTGCACTCTTTTAACCCAGCACATGAGATTGCCAGTGCCAGAAGAGTTTGGCGGATGACTGCAGCCCAAGAGCCAGCTCTCCATACCTGATGAGAGGAGCTGTGCCCAGCACACGTGGTCCTGGAGCAGGAGGGAGGCAGCGTCTTCCCAGCAGCGTGAGTTGAAGGCATCAGAAGCAGGGGAAACTCAGGCAAGGTGCCTCCGGTTTTATACATAGTACTTAAGACTTGACGGGTCTGTTAAGATCTATATACCAGCAGATGCATTGTGTTTACACCTGAGGTTTGATATATTTGTGTATACAGAGTGTATATGCCTAAGCAATGAAAGTTAAGTCAGTCCAGTGTTTCACCGAAACTGAAACCCAAACAGAAATGTTGAGATGCAAACCGAATTATTTACGTTTATTTTAAATTGTTTTATTTGCTTTTTTTCTCTCCTGAGCTAGAACTGAAATACAAACATTAAAATGCTAACTAAAGAAAATGTTCTTCTGAGATCTTTGCACCTATTTTGTATAATCTGAGCCTGTTTTGCGTAACAGGGTGATTCATGTGTTTCAGATAAACATCCAAGCTGAAACTGTCAAGCCTGCATACTTACAATTAAGTAGTTGAGTCAGTATTTATCAGTGATATAAAAGTGACTTTTTTTTTCTCCAGTATTTATAAAGGTGTACTCTTGAAAATTATGGCAAATACAAGCTCTCTAGCACCTGTTTGATATCTTTCTTTTACCCACACATAAGATACAGGTTTTCACAGCCTAAAGTGACCTTCTAAACTAAACATTGGATGTCAAACTTTAGGTTATGGTTTGAAAAAGTTCTAAAAATAGCATAAATGTTTGACTTTATACAAAGCGGGGGAATACAAAATGATCCAGGTTTTGGGGCAGGGTGTACCCTCAGCAAGTGTAGCAAAGACACAAAACTGGGAGGCGTGGCTGATATACCAGAAGGCCATGCTGCCACCCAGAGAGACCTCAACAAGGTGAAGAAATGCACTGACCTCTGGAACCTCATGAAGTTCAAGGCGGCGACATGCCAAGTTCTGCAGATGGGGAGGAACATTCCCAAGCACCAATCTATGATGGGGGCCACTTGATTGGAAAGCAGCTTTGCAGAAAAGGACCCAGGGGTCACGGTGAACAGCAAGTTAACCATGAAACAGCAATTTGACCTTGCAGTAAAGGCGGCTAATGGCATCCTCCTATTAGGAGGAGTGTTGCCAGCAGGTTGAGGGAGGTGATCCTTATCCTTTACTCAGCACTGCTGAGGTCACACCTGGAGTATTGTGTCCAATCCTGGGCTCCCCAGTACGAGAGAGATACGGACATACTGGAGATGATAGTTTAATGAGGGGCCACAAAGATGCTTAAGGGACAGGAGCATGTCTCCTATCAGGAAAGGCTGAGAGGGTTGGCACTGTTTAGCCTAGAGAAGAAAAGGGTAGGGAGGATCTGATCAAAGGATACAAGTATCTGAAGGGAGGGTGTAGAAGATGGTGCCCAGTGACAGGGCAAGAAGCAATGGGCAAAAACTAGGAGTTTCTAGTTGGAACCTCTTTTTTACTGTGAGGGTGACTGAGGGTGACTGGCACAGGTTGCCCATAGAGGCTGCAGGCATGAGTCTCCACCCTCAGAGATACTTAAAAGCCATCTGGACATGGTCCTGGGCCACCAGCTCTTGGGGTCCCTGTTTGAGCAGCGTGGTTGGACAAGATAAATTCCAGGGTCCCTTCCAACCTCAACTCTTCTGTCATTCAGTGATTCTTCAGAGGAGCACCTTTGTAATTATAGTCTGATCTTCCCAAACACAGTGCGGTAACTTTCACTCAAAAGCCTCTCGTATGAGCCCTGACAGTAGCATGGGTGCTACTAAAATGGATAAACCATTTTATTCACATTTTAAGTGAACGTAAAGTAGTTTAATGTTGCTTTGGGAGCAAAGTAAGCTAAATGAAATTAAAGCAGCTTTAACCCTACATAAGACAGAGTTGTATTCAGTTTAAGGTAACCAATTTTAAAACTGTATTTTCGGTTATTGAGCAACAACTCATTGAGCACTCCTGTGTGCATAAATTTTCAATACCGTCTTTATTTGCCTTCTATTTCTGGTACTGCTCTTCTCACCATATACCTGAGCAGTCTGATTTTGTCTTACTTTTTGAACAGACAGTATTTCTGGTGGCTGTTTGGAAGGACTGGCCTCCTCTTGGAAGTCTTTCCAGACAAAGACTAGTAGTAATCAGTGGTCTTGTCCGCTAGTCAAATAAAGGTTCTCTCCTTTGGCTTCTACAATGTTCTAACAGCATGGCTCTTGAGAGAACCAGAGAATTGCAGTCCTTTAGAAAATGGCACCTATTCCCCTTATATGCAAGATTTTTCAGGATAGTGAGTAGTTTTAGAAACCAACATTTTAAAAGATGTCTAAGAAACAAGAAATGTGCTATGCAAGTTTGAAAGAACAGCTCTACATAGGAAGTGATTTTCTGATAGTGTATGCTGCATAGATAAACAGTATTGCAATATAGCTGTAAAAATACAATTGTACTTCACAGGTTACTCGTTTCAAAAGCATGGAAAGCAAAGACAGACATACACTGAGTTTGGAGTAAAAAGTCCTGACAGCTCCTTCCCATTTCTTCAGGCCATCTTATTTCTACACATTTTCATAGCACCATCATATGCCATCCCGGTCATGCAGGAGAGAAGTATCAACCAAAGTCTGTAAGTCTTCAGATAGATGGAATAAATGTGTGGGGATACACACACAAAAAACAGAGAGAAACTATGGAAGAAATTACATATGAATACAATGGTAGCTGTCTGGGAAACATTCATTATTTCTTCGGCACAGCCTGACTAAGATTCAGAAGACTTGACTACTTCTACGTGAGATAGCAGGAAAATCCGATAAAGTACAAAAAAGGTCCAATTTTAATTTAATTTATCTATATTTTACCATTAGTACAGTATAATTACATTCATTGAAACTGTCCCTGATTACAATAATATTAGAGGTTTAGGAATGATGACCCGTAAAGCCTTGTATTAAACTATTTTTAGGTCCTCATGTGTAACTTAAAAGCTAGTACTACTATCAACAGAAAATGAATTCGTTTGAGAAATAATAATGTTATGGTTTCAAATAAAAAAAGTGTGTCAGGACTTGGATAGCAATTTACTCTGCCAGTCACCCTAGTGCATTATTCTAAGTTAATTAAAATGCTTTCAATTTTTTTTGCTAATGCTTTTCATTTATGTTCTGACCATTTCCTCATGTTTCAATTAGTTTTGTTCACAGACATGTGTTATAATGAGCGTCGAGTTAAGATCAAGGGTTACTAAAATTTATGACACTGTTAACCAACCCTTGAGCCCTGTTTGACTTGACTTCGTAATATTTCAGATGACTTGATGTGTGTAAACAGATAGTTAATTCAGCTACTGTTACATATGTACTTAATGAATATAACGACATTTATGGAACTAGTCAGAATTTTTTTAATGAAATATTTCCTGTTCCAACTGACAGTATGCCAAAACTGGAACATTTTGGAAACAAATACTAACTTTGATGAAGTTTTGACAGGATTATTTCTAAACTCTAGAATAAACTTCCTGGAAGATGAGAGTAAAAGACAGAAAACCTGAGTTTCTTAAGCCAAACATGAACATTTTGCAAAAGTCCCATTTTTGGCAAACACTTTTGCACACTTGGCTTTCATTCCAGAGTGACACACAAAGATTTTCAAAGCCAGAAAAAAACACATAAAATGGGAGGTTCCCGCACTTAGCTCTAGCTCTTTGTTGGAATTGCCACTGTTGGTCTGTAGCAGTCTCTATGGCTTTATAATCTGCTGACAACTTATACCTCTTCAGTTGTGCTATTGTTAATTGGAAAACCCTAAAAAATTGTGTTGGAAATGGAAGGAGGAGACTGTTTGGTGGACCAGTGTTCCAAATTGCTGCAAACTTTCTCCACAGACTGGATGGCACTGAATTGTGTTGCACTTAGGACGAAGGGGAAGGAACTAGGCTCCTGACAAAGGAAGAGACGACAGAACCCAGGATGGGAGCCTGGAGAGAGTCTGCAAAGTCTGTCTGTAGATCCTCCTGATGAGGAGAATGAGTGACTTACTCTCAGTGGGAATTAGGTAGTCAGTGTATTTGAAACACATTCTTTCATCTTAAAATGCCTAAATACTTTTAATAAATCTCAATCTAGGAGACAGAAGCAGACATACTGCAGAAAGAATTAAGATGTCTTAAGATAAAGGCAGGAAGCCTGAACCTGATTTGATAAAACAAGGGTAACTGATGGTTCAGTGGGGTCAGGCTGATCAAGTAGAAATTACTGAGGGACGTATTTTAAGTATGGGTTTATTTAAATTATTTGGAGAGAGGACTTTGAAATTTAAGGAAACCAGAGATGGGGATCTTACAGCAATGGAAGAAGGAGACAACGGAGATATGACAGCATATGACACATGAGCATAGACATCTCAACAGAAGAAGAACAGATTAAGCACAGCCTGGAGAAACAGCATGGATGTGTAAGAGAAGGAACAGGCAAAGATAATTCCTAGCTCATAACCATGGAAATAAAAATGAGCTGTAAGAACAGGATACAATAATGTGAATACATGACTTTCTGCATTCAATTTGCTGTTGCTTGTGCACTTAAGGGAGGACTGTGAAGACTCTAATCATTTTCCCACTCACTTGCAACTCCAGAAAAAGAAAAAATGTGAAAATGTTTCTTCAAATGCACTTTGCTTTGTACACGTATGCACATAAGTAAGAGCTAGCCAGGTGCCCCCTTTCACTCAATAACTAAATTCAATACTCTCCTGGTATGAATTAGTACTCTATGTTCAGTTCAAATGCCAACAATGTTCTGATTTTCTGAAATGGAAAATGCAAGACCTCTCAGAATAAACATAGTATCCCATGACTTACCAAGAATTATATGTTTATCACAGTTCTGCCAAAGTATAGAAAAATTGCAAATTGTTTAGCTAATTTCAAATTACTTATGGGGCAAACATCCAATCTCAGAGATCTGAAAACTGAGCTGTTTAAAAAGAATTATTTTCCAAACATAATTTTCATTTCAGCAAGCTGTACCAGTAGCATGCCAATCTGAGATCTAATCTAGTGGCAGCCTTTGTCCTAAGACAGTAACTATAGCTCATATGTTTAAAATTATTTTGTCTATTTAATCTAGCTAACTATGGTAACAGCATGGGAAGGTATACCTGTGATATATAAAAGACTGCAGGTAGCTATTTGACTATGTAATTATCACTATGCCTGAACTGACATGACAAATGGATTCTAGATTTAACCAGCAAAAGAGTTCACATGCATTCTACCAAAGCCCCACCACACCACCCTGCCTTGAAGTTAACTGGACATCAAAGTCTGGCACAAAATGTCAAAAGTTTCTTGGTCTTCTCAGTGATTTCTCTCAGACCTAAGAAGGTATAAAGAGAAGTAACATCGTTTCATATTGCTCAGGTGTTTTACGCTACCTGTCTAATTTACCAAATGTTAGCTTTCATTACAGTTTCAGTTCCTGGCCTGGTCTGTTTCCAGCAGAAGTTAGCAGTGTCTCAGCGCTAGCACACAAGAAGAGCTAGTACCTGATACGAAGAATATACAAAATGCCATGGTAGCAGTCTCCCTTCTTCCCTCATATACTTCTTCTGCTACAGTAAAATTGTCAGCCTATAAGGTTTTAGAAAAAGTTAATTATTAATAATCTTTCAGCTGTCTCTTTCTTGATTCCCTTTTTTACCTTATCTAAAAAAGAAACTTTCTCTTTAAAGATTATTTCAAACAAGTAATCCAGTCTCAGACCACTTAGGTTTTCACTTAAAAGGAAGGTGAAATAAATTAGTTTGGTCCTTCATAATATGTATTGATCTCCTGGACAGGTTTACAATACAATACAATTTCATTTATAGAGTATCTCATAATACTGACATCAACAAAATGACCTACAGTGAATTTTAAACACATTATCATAACATACCCATTGACTAAAGAAATATATCTTTGCTTTTTTTTTTTTTTTTTTTTTTTTCAGAAATGCTGTAACGAAGAAAGATTTTGTTTACCCCAAAGAAAGGAATTCTAAATGGCATGATAACAATGAGACAACACCGGTTCATCAATAAATATCTGGAGGCAGCAGTTAACAGGTATGCTCAGCTTGCTGGGAGTTATGATACAAAATGCTCACAATAAGCACCATTTTCTATTGTCCTACATCTTGGGAAGACACTTGCACCGTTTACACCATGGTTGATGCAAAAAATGAAGATAACTGATTTGGTAAAACTCTTTGCTTATTTCTACTGAAAGCAATTTCTACCGAGAGCAATTATGCCAGATTCTGCACCTGGGATGGTGTAATCCTGGATGTAGACTGGGGGACAAGAGGCTGGAGTGCTGCCCTGCAAAAAGGGATGGGGGGAGTTGGTTGATGGTAAGCTCAATGGGAGTCATCAATGTGCCCTGGGTGCCAAAAGGGCCAACCGTATCCTTGGTGCATTAAGCACTGCATAGCTAACCAGTCAAAAGAAATTATTGTCCCACTATAGTCAGCATTGGTGCAGCCTCACCTCGAGTACTGTGTGCAGTTTTGGACTCTACAATATCGGAAGGACATAAAAATGTGTTCAAACGAGGGCAACAGAAGTGGTCAAATGACAAGCAGTCATGACTTATGAGGAGTGGATGAGGGTACTGAGTTTGTTCATCTTGGAGAAGAGGAGACTGAAGAGTTACCTCATTTGCTGGCTACAACTTCCTCATGACGGGGGGCAGAGTCGGAGGTGCCGATCTCTTAGATGTATGCTTTAAGTTGCCCTGTGTGGAGTCAGAAGTTGGATTCTATGACCCTCCTGGGGCCCTTCCAACTCAGAATATTCTATAATTCTATTATGCAAGTACAAGGTAGCAGAGAGCAATGTCTTAATATCATAGAGCAGAGCAGGTCTTACGTATAATTAAAGAATTCTAAACTAAACTGTAACTGGGAAATAAGACCTTTTCTTGATTTTGAGAATTAAGAGTACTCCATATACTGAGACTGATGTGAAGTGCCCAAGCTGCTGCATTTAAACACTGAACAACACACACAAAAACAGCAGCAAAAGCAGCAGAAAAGCAAGCAAAAAGTATCATTATAATAATAAACAACAGTGTCTGATCTTGATAAATGTATATAAATTCCCAGTCACATCTTTCAAATGGGTAAAAAAAAATCCATCAATAGGTGTAATATACTTTTTCCCCAACTACAGAGCTAGAAGTCTAAAATGAGCCAAACATTTTTGTTAGTTATTTACAAATGGTATTTAGTTCTCTTTATTTAAAAAAAAAAAAAAGTGAATGAAAATTCACCTCTTTATACCAATTTCTGTATACAGAACTTCCACAGGATACTACCAGCAGGCTGCCTGGTGCATTCCACAGAGCAGCCATGACAGAAACAGAAGGAGGTTTAGGGGAAATAGAGAGATAAGCAAAAACATCTCCAAAATTTGCAGATCAGTAAGATTATGAAGATTTGCCTTCCTCCGTTAGAATTGTCAAGGTTTTCCATGCTAGGTACAGCATGAAAACAGCTAATATAAAAAAGCAAAGTAATTTATTTTCTAAGAGTAAATACTGTAGAGGGAAAAGTCAACTTATACTGATACTATAACTCTATCCATGGTCGTTTTGGTCCCTCTGGTTACTCTGGGTATCACGGTCATCCATTATGGCTTAATTCAAGTATTATTGAAGTTGGGAGATTCCTTTTCCATGAGTTCAATTTGCATCAGGCTTTTAGAACCTACTTTTTGTAATCTACACTGAAAAAGTAAATTGAGGGTCCTGGAAAGACCTACTGGTAATTCAGGGTTGATCAAGGTAAATTCACATTTTCTATTTACTGATATTATTAAATGATCCATTAAGATCTTAGAGATTAGACTGTACAGTAAGCCAAATGCAGAGATTCCTGTTAAACCACTAATAGGGTCAAGAAACAGAAGCAAGAAAATGTACTCTTAAATCTAATGCAGAGAATCCTAATTCAAAACATTTGCATTAAACATAAAATAATTTTTAAAAAATCCTTTTGTGATAACATAGTGACTAGGTAATTTCAAATCAATATGGTCAATCTTGATAATAGGAACAGTCAATGCAATTACATTCCAAATAATCAATGTTTTTTGCCATCAAAACCACAAAAGGCAAAGAATTAACTTATTGTAAGAGCACCACAAATGTGAATGCAAAGGGAGTAAAGTTATTTATTAATTTTAATGAAAGAGTATTTTATAGCCCTTTCCATGCCCACTCTGGTACAAGAATGTGCTTAACTTCTGCTGTTCCTCCTGG
Organism: Phaethon lepturus; assembly: GCF_000687285.1. Taxonomy (NCBI): domain Eukaryota; kingdom Metazoa; phylum Chordata; class Aves; order Phaethontiformes; family Phaethontidae; genus Phaethon; species Phaethon lepturus. Next base: position 9,326 of record NW_010525458.1, on the reverse strand, counting down.
GACAAGCTAGGGTATCTCTAGGGTTGCTCTTACTTGGCTCCTTCTCTTGTCATTGATTCTCTGTGACTTATGACAGTGAGAAACTTAGAAGTCGAGGCACCTTCTGTAATAGCCCTATTTACCGCTGTTCCAAACTGTTTGTCTTTGCACAATGAAAGTAAACCCCAGGTTGACTGAGGACAACTCTTACTGCGTACAGTAAGAGTTGTAAGTAAGTAAGAGGGTCCCCTGTTTTGGAGAGGCAAACAGCCAAAATAGCAGAAGCAAACCGGTAGTGTAACACCCATAAATTTGATCATCGCTTTCTCTTCAACCCTGCCCCTGCATTACATAGCAATAGAATATCTGGAATAAATATTCATATATGACCAGATCATCGGCCAATGTGAATTTGATTCAGTAAAGCTATTCTGAATGGTGAATTTTTCAGTATTTCTTTCATTGAACTATGATGTAGTGATTTTTTTTTAAACGTTGCCACTTCTCATTTTTCAAGCTCTAATTCCAAAGGCATTTGACTCTGGGCAGGAGAGGACACTTTGAAAGTGCTGCTCTGCATGTGCTAGCTGGTGTTTCTATCTATATTTCAAGAGTCTACTGATTTCTGGAGATACAAGTTACTCTTCAGGATGACAATTTTCCCAGACTCCAGTGTAGGCTTCTTGTTAGAATTTTACCAAAAGAAGATAATGCTGTATTTGTTCAGCACAGGGAGGAGCAAAAAATAAAAGCATGATGAATTTCCACATTTTTTGATGTCTTAACTAACACCATAATTTTCTTCTTTTCTGTTCTTCTTGCCACTATAACCATTAGGAAAGCTATCAGTCACAAATAGAGTAAAATAAATATCAGCTTTCAAAAGGCAAAAATTCGATATAGGCAATTTAAGAATTAAACAGCATTGAGTAGTGTCTTTTCCACCCTTTTTGCAGTAGAATAAATGACCACAGAAGTTACAAGCAGTTGAGAAAGTAGCACTCTACTCTGCAATTAAAAATGATGGATAAAATAAGAATAGAACTGCAAAGCTGTCATTTTCAGATATTAAAAAGACAAGCATTTTTCTGTGCTAACTGTAGAAATCATTTGCTCATCTACTTATTCTGCTTAGATGTCAAAATAATAAAAGCTTTATAGCATTTAACATTTTAATGATTCAGGAGAAATAGCAAACTTAAGGCTAATCTTCCTCTCACTGAAAGTGATGAGAATTTTTGTCTTTAAATTCAAATAATATTTGAGACAATAATATAAATATAGAATAATGTGCTACAGTTCTGATGGAATAAATCTGGAGGTAAAAGTAACACTTGTTAGTAATAATAAATTCAGACAAATTTGCTTATTTTCATCTCGTGCTTTCTTCCAGTTTACGAACTTTCTGAACAGTTACCTATCTGTGAGACAGATGTGCAAACTCCAGGAATGACCCACACAAGGCTCTCCCTAAAAAAAGGGCCAGACTCAACTTTCCATTTCCCCATTAAGCCTGTGTTAGGCTTACAGTTGCCTAGACTCAAGGGGAGAGCTGAGCTCTCTTGAGTCTGTGGCCTTTGCAGTGGGCTCGGACAGTTTTAGGTTTTTTCTTGAAAGCAGAGTAATTCCTTGCTTGTACACAAATGCTTCAAATATAAGATCACTGCTACATGTAAATAGCAGTGACAAACCCAATTCCAAAATTCACATTTTTTGAGAAGAATTGGTCAGTGAGAGCTCACCCGCTAGAGTACATTAAACCAACTGCTTGTCTGTTAAAAGACGGCATATTAGTATGACAGTTAAAGAAAGACCATAAACGATGGAAGCTCTGGGCTGGGTTCTCAGCTCCTGGAAGCACCACAGTTACACTGGGGTCAACAGATCAGTGTAGTTTTTCTACATGTGAGGGCTTGGCCATCCCAAGGCATTAAAATGTGTCCCAGGGCTTGGTCTACTAAAGCCTTTTTTGCAGTTCTCCCAGACAGGACAAACTGTGCAATGTTCTGCAGAACTTACATGCAATAAAGGCCACAGACTGCCACCCAACACTAGGCTGATTAATGTTCACATCATAAAGAGCAGCCAGTGCACTACTGCAAAAAAGGCAATAATTTCTTTCCTAGAGGGATTCTGTGTCGTAATAGCAGCGAACTGTTGCACTGCTCTGTTTGCCCTTACTGCTTGGTTGTCTGGGACATCATCTCCGAGGTGTGTGTTGAACTAGATGCCACTGAATAGGGCCCTGTCACTGTGCACTCCCAAATTCCTGAGATAATGTAATGATATTAGGAACTATTGTCCTTATCTAAATACTTCTCTCTTTTTCCTGTAAAGGAAGTTAAGTAGTATCTGTCAGTAGTAAACAAAAAGCTAAGAGCCATTTGTAATCCTGACATTATTGTCTCAAATTGTGAATTATGACTCTACCAGCCATGATGCTATCAAACCACATGTAGCCACTGTCACGGCATCACCACAGTGCTGCAGCAGCATCTTCTTCAGCCAGATTAATTGTATACTGTATTTAAGGCTTTCTTCCCCCAGAGCAAACCTCTATGTTTCTACCTGCCCTTTAATCACTTCTCGTTCATATAAATCTGTGTCAAAGAACACTACAACAATAATATATAACTCTAGGGAACACTGATATTATATAAACTGCAGCATAATACTTAACATATTAAATTCAATTTTTCAATTTAGCTATTCTCTGTCTGTTTTACTTGGCTTTAAACTAAACAAACCTCCAGTGCCAAATGCAGCAGTTGGAACTGACCACCTACAGCACAAGATTAAGGAAATGAAAAAATGCTGTGTATTTGTTCTGAAGCTAAAACCGCCTTCTCTCCAGCAAAGGAACTTCATTGATTATACACCACACTGCTTTAAATTAAACAAAATGGAAATATAATGAGCTATGGTGGAGTGAAGTATAGTTTATTTAAAATTTTTCAATCACATGAACTCTAATGGAGGTCACTATTCTGCTAACAGAATTTTCCAGGCTTCTCTACAAAGAAAAAGTTTATCTGTAAACCTGGCAACTTTATTATAAAGGACAATACATTTAGTGAAATGGAGAGAAGCTGATTTCAGTTCGTAAGAGGCCTTTTTACTTCTTCAGTTTTACCCTGTCTGTAAATAACATCTTCTTGACAGTGTCACATCTTTTGGGGCTCTATGGAGCAAAATCCTGGTTTGCCTCTGCAGTCAGACCTCCAGAGGCTTCAGTCTGACCATGCATGCAGAAGACATGAGCCACATGTTTCAGTGTCACCCAGACTCTGAACTTTGTCCACATCACTCTGCTGTAGCATGAAGCAAGAACATCACTTCCTCCAACTTGCCCAGACACAGAAGGTGACTTACACTGATGATATTATTCTAACTGAAGTGAGCGTGCCCAAGGAGAAATGAACATCAACAGATGAGAGAAAAGGGATGACCTCAGGCGGCAGGGTGGCCCTGCTACTTGTTTCTTACAAAAGAAAGTACATACTTATTTCTGAGGCTTGTCAGCTCACATTATTCCTAATGCTTACCCAACCATCTAAAACAAACACAAATTAAGCTGTAGATTAGTTCAGAAACGTAATACAGAGTGATAAAATGATCTTATCAGACTTGGAGTCATTATGATGCTTTCTCAAGTACAGGTACAGGTGGTTGGAGGATGATTGTCTTGTTAAAAAGACGTATGCAAACCTAAGATCTATTAAAGTCAAAGAAAAGAATTTCATTACAGTTTCTGTGCTGGAAAACAGCAGTAATATCATGGGTGCTTCTCTGTGAGCTCTCTCCCATCCACTCAGATTTAAACCCAATATTTAATATATCATTCAGTATAGATTTCAGTGCTGTCTTCTACGTCCACGGAAGACTCCACAGCGTTCAACTCTCATGTACTGAAAATAATTTCTATTTATTTTAAAGCTGCTTGAATTGCATACTTTACTTAATATTGCTACATACTTGTGTGAAATCCAAGAGGCCTATTTAAGTTACTAGTCATCTCAGAGAGGAACAGGAACATAGGAAAAGAAACACATAGTACATGGTCAGTGCATACTGAGGACTAGGAATCGGCAGATCTCTTAAAAATGTATAAAATGAATCTCAGACAGAGTATTGGAATTCAACCCAAATTATAACAATTTTGAATAAGTAATTTCCAGCCCAATTTAAATGTCAGTCTTCTTCATAGAGCTCCTACCTTCACTGTAGTTCATGATGAAGTAGTAGCATATTGGATAGCTGTGGCTAAGCCTGCTTTTTGTTTCACCAGGTTCCATGCAGGGTAGCTTGAAAGCTCAGGAGAATTCAGTGAATCCTCATTAATAGATGCAATATCAACAGGAGTAAAAGGAGGTCTGTAAAATTGGGGAGAAGAAGAGACACTATAGTAAAAAGTCCATAAAGCACTAGCAGATCCTGGTTTACCATGTCCCTCCTCAAGGTAAGCAAATAAAAAGACTGTGTTCTCTCTTGAATGACCCTTGTGAATGAAAGCATCAAGATACGTAACTCATTTTTGAGAAAGTCAACAGCAACAGACCTTTTAAGAGGTCTCAGAAAGAGACCACTCTACATTGTAGAGAATGATGTCAAGAAAGACAGAGAGAATGATGTTAAAATGAAGAAGGATCAAAAGACTGAAAAGAGGCATCACTAGACAGGCCATGGAGGTGAGTTATGTGTTAAGTCTTCTCAAGAGTCAGCCAAGAATTACTACTCAGCCTATTGTGGAAAGACTTTTTAATACCCTCCCCTATAATGATAGAGAAAATTAAACTCTAGTCATTTTATAGTTAACACATTCCCAAACTGTTAGTTTTATTCACGGAGATGGTTCCTCTCAATATATTTTACTAAGCTGCACTCTAGCAGATTGGTAATTGTGGCTTCAGTCCAGCAAAGCATACATAAAAGTGAATCTGTGAGCAGGTGAATTGATTTTAGTGAAGTATAGATATATTTAAGGTATTCATATGCTTAACTGCTTTGCTGGACTATGGTTTATATGAGCAACATCTCTATATCACCCTATCAGCCTGTCCAGCAATGCAATGGAGCCAGCAAAAAACTTAATGTGATTGTTAAGTCATTGGAAATAGGGCATGCACAAGTCTATGAAATGATCTTGAGAAAGCATTTGTCTGAAATTAGTTCTTACTTTTTCAAATTAGCTCATTTTTCTGAATAAGAGGGCTGACTATTCTGTGCAAAAATGGAGGAATTAAATAAAATTGAACATACTGAGTTATTAATCAAATTAATAGGTGGTACCAAATTGTAGCTTAAGAGCACATCTGAAAAGAAAAAGGCGGTTCAAAGATCAAATGCAAAATTTTATACATTTCATCAATGATAGAAAAACATTATTATTCCTGTATTTTATTAGCCCTGCATAATATCTTCCTAATTAAAATTAGTGCCTGGTAGATTTCTTGAATAACATTTTAGCAATGATAAAGAAAACAATCCACATTTCCTGTAAATACTTTGCTGCACATTAGAAAAAAATTGTCAATTCATTTACTTAAATACCAGGCTCGTGTTACAATAGTCAGTGAGGCTTGTGCTATACAGCAAATTACATTTCAAAGCCCAAGAATGATCAAGGGCCTATACGGAAAAATCAGGAAATTGGTGTTGAGCTCAGTAGGTAAAACTGTTCCTAAGGATCCAGGCAGCTTTTAACCACTGCCCTAGATGGGCAGCAAAATGGTGCTGACACGATGCTGTGGGACCTCAAACCATTTGGGCTGCCTAACCAGGCTTGACCCTCACCCCAGTGAAAGGAACAAGAAGTGAACATTTGCAGAACGGCCGGGGTGATTTAGGAGATTAGATCCCATTTCAGAGCTCCTTGGGTATTTGAATCTTAAAGAAACCCCATGACACTTAGGCTAAAAAAGCCCAGATTTTTTGAAACAAAGCAAAAGATGCAAAAGAATTCAGAGAGGTGTCTCAGTACTCCAAAACGCACCTCGGTGTGCACATGTGGTTATGGCCTTAAGTAACTTTAAGACGTAGGTTATTTCATTTAAATTTTTCTCTTTTTCTCCCTTTGAGAACACGGTTCACAGGCTGCTGAAATCAATGGAAAACCTTTCTTTGTATCACTGATTTTCAGTATCATTTGTGAAAAACAGTCATGCATCATCTCAGTTTGCAGACAGAAGACTGACACAGGCGCTATGCTTTCTTTACACTCTGTACCTGAGTCCGAAGACTATCTGAGATCTCATCTGAGATCTTCTCTAACCTAACAGAATCAGAAGTGAAGTTTATCCCTTCTCATTGCAAAGACATCCCAAGGGCTTTAGGCTTTTTAGGACGTAAGCTGTGCACAGGAGCATTACCAATATGTCTTTGTGTTTTTCAGAACAGTAAGTAAAGAGGACGGAAGTTTACAGAGTTACTGGTTTTCCTCAAGTAATTAGACAGGGACCTCACCACAGAATTTCCTCTGTCTATTATAATAGGATGGTTGTAACCATAATCCAAGGATGTAAGAGAAGCAGGGTGAAGAGTATCTTTTATTAGACAAATAGAGGTGGAAAAATACCTGACAAATACCTATTCAATTCCCAAAAGGAGCACCAAACCTCCAGCTAAGTAAGGATTAGAAACAAATGGTTCAAGTTTAATATAAGAAAGCTAAGCAGTTACACAATTTAACCATCTTTTCTTCTTTCAGAGTACTATCTTTTCTATTAAGACCCTAAACTTTGCAGCAGGGTGGAGAAAAAAAAGTCAGCCAAGAACTGTGGGGAGAGTTAAAATGAAAGTGGAGAATATTAAAATGTCCCATAAACTCAGTATCATGGAACTATTCCCTTTTTATCCAATAAAAAGATACATTTTTCTTTCGTAGATTTTGTTCTGAAGATATTCTCTAAGTGTACCATGAGGACCAGAACTGAGAATTTGGAGATTAACCGACTCTTTTAGGAGAAATCTCTCTCATACACAACTGAGTGTTTTTGTTGTTTGTTGCTTGTCTGAGCTCACTTCCAGGCATAGCAACTGTATAATTTTATTATCATTGCTGTCATCGGTACATATAGTGAACTGGGTAACCTTTACTTTGTTTTGGGACACCCATGTGCAGAATCCATGGAGTGTGAAGGTCTTGCTGTAGTAGACAGGTATTGTTATAACTGTGAACAGAAATTGGTAAGATTTGCCTTGAACTCTGAATGAATTAGACTCTAATCTGTTTCTTGGCCCACAGCGGTTTGCTTCTAATTTCAGTATTTGTGAAGTAGAAGCAAAGCACAAGGCAAAGTAGTGTTTGAAAGCTAGGGAAAGCTGAAGAGAGCAGGTTCTGGGAAAGAAATTTCAGTGGTGTAATTTTTTAATGATTATCAATACAGTTTCTAGCATATTGTTTCTGACAGCTGTGGTTTTGCAAGTGGGGACAGGTGTAGGTTATGGATTTTCATTTTTACAGTAGTTAGCTTAATTTCTTCTATCAAGGTTTTTTTCATGATGAACGTGAAAGGGGGGACTTAGAAGAAATCACTTCTTAAAAGATATTTTTTGGAGTGCTGTTATTTTTGGGTTTGGGGTTTTTTTTCCCTTACGGGCACAAAATTAAGTTCTACAAATATTTTCAATCTTACAAAAGAAATCTGTTCTATTTCAGGTAACGTTTACCTAAAAAAAAAAAAAAAGCAGCAGCATGCTATCAGGGCTTGACCTTAAATTCCAGAAAGCTGTGTGAGAGTAAATAGAAAAAATATTTTAATATTGAACTGAAATGATAGGTTTGTGTGTGTGTATGTGTGATACCAGCAATTTCAGGTTAATGTGAAGATACCTACATTTTTCCTATCCTATTTCAAATGAAAAGTTTTGTAATTTTTCTTTTGTTTGTTCCATGGAATAGTTTCAAATTTCAACTACATGTCCTAGCTTAAAATATGCATGCTAAAAAGTTTGTATTTTCCTATGGCACAAAGATCTTAGTATTGCTTGACTTTAAACTTAAGTATTTACGTACCCATCAGTCCTTTTACCTATGTTCATATTCTCAACAAAAATTGAGGAGCAAACGATTATTAAAGATGTGTTACGTATTTAGCAACAGAAAGAACGTAATTTTCTTCCCATCCAGACAGTAGTAGGATAGACACTATTTGAACCCACTTTCCTGTAAATATTTTCCTGTAATTAAGTCAGAATAATTAGAACTAGGCTTGCCAAAAACACCGACTGACTGGTTCTATAAAACTATGTGGGGCAGAAGGCTAATAATTTGGGAAGTAAATAAAATACTTACATTCATCAACCTGATGGAAACATTATGAAGATGTGGAAGAAAGTCCGGCTGGCCTGGTGGAGCGGGGAAAGAAGTCTGTATTCTGTTCAAGTTACTTAATACATTTTTTCCAGTTTTATATTAACCTGTCTAACAAGATTACACACATTATTTTAAGCAAGGGTAGGACCTTCATCTAGTAAGAATCGTGTGGAAACTGAATGTAAAAGATAGTCCTCGCTCCGAAGAGCTTAGTATCAAAACCAGCAACATAAAATGAAAGCAAGCAGAAGGTAGCTATGTTGTCTCCATTGCGCATGGGTGAGGCCAAGACACAGACAGACACAGTCTGTCCATGTGTGTAACGATGGCAGAGTTAGCAATTTAGTGTAAGCAGAGTTACAGGTTAAGGATGTGTGAAAATGAAACCAAATTGTTTATGTCAGCCCCACACATTAAGGGGGAAATTTTCCAAACATGATCTCCAAAACATAAATTAACCTCAGCTAACTTTAGATAACTAGCCTTTGGATCATTTCCGTAAATAGAAATATCAAATGCCATTTGAGACATGTTAGGGTATCAAGGACATCTGCAAGCGGCTGCCAGCTACAACACAAGGCAGGCAGGAAATCTAGGCATCTGGATCAGCAGTAGTGGGGCAGATGGGGTGCCCTGCAGCATCTCAAATGGCTTAGATGTCTATGTTAGACAACTAAAACAAACCCTTAATTGAAAAACATTCATCAGACATATATTTATCAGGGTGTCCCTGGAGCAAGTAGAAAGCGATACTCAACTTCAGCCAGACGAACAGCTCTCGCGGTACCACTCTTTCTCTGCTGACTTTAGAAACAGCCTTGGCCAACTGTGCTCCTGAAGAAGATCCAGAATTTAGGCAGTAACTTTTTTGCATAAGATTTTTTTCTGTTTTTCAGAAAGAGTATCCTGGCCAGCCTTAGGCAAAAAAATACAGTGTCTCTCAAAGCTTTTTTTTTTTGTTTTACTCAAGAATATGTTATTTATTTATTAATTTTATTCTTTAAATTAAATAGTTTATTTAAATGGTGTCGTG
>NW_010525457.1:74212-95718 GCF_000687285.1 Phaethon lepturus | reverse complement strand
GGCGGGAGCAGCACCTCTCTCCTGAGGAGAGCTCGGCTCTGCTGCGTAACGAGCTCGTTTCCCTCGGGACTGAAGTGCTGCGGTGCGGATCACAGCGAAGCACAAATGAGGATGCGGCACTGGGCGCTTCCTACAGCCTCTCTTATACATAGCAAATGGCTAATTAAATGAGAGCCGTTTCGAGCTATTGGGCTGCTGCTGGCCTGACTTCGTGTGGAAGATCTTGTGCAGCTTGTCTTGCTCCAGTAACTTTTTGAAGTCTTTCAAAACTGCGCGTTGCAGCAGGCCCCAGCTTTTGTTCTGACTTTGAGACTGTTTCAAGTGCGAGATCTGAAGAGCAGAGTTGGGGAGTGAAGCTTGAGCTGTACTGAGAGTTGTCCAAGCATGAGTACGGGATGCATAGCCATGGTGTGGGGTGTGAGAGCCTTTCCACGAGTTAAAAATAACCTTTAAATCTCTCTGTTTATATATATAAATAAAGGTATATTTGTATCTGAATTACCAAATTGTGCAGTAGGCATAAACTTTTGGAGTGTCAGCATGGGCATCCTTGCTCCTCTTGCAGCTTATTTTATGGATATAAATAGGATGTAAATGGATTTTCTACCTTATGCTATCTGTCTGAAGGAGGATAAAATTCACCGTTGCTGCTGTCATGCTCAGGTAAAACATTAACTCTGAATTTTAGTGGTTTCATGTTATCAAGTTTCCAGATATTCAAATTTCATCTTTTAGTATACATGACTTCTCAAAAAAGTGAATCGAAAATAAACTTCAGAGCAAGAAATATACCTTATTTAACCTGACTACTTTTTATTTTGTTTCAATAAGAGCAAAGAAGAATCACAGCCCTTACACAGTATAGCTCAGTTTTCTGCTTACATGTTGGTCCTGAATAGCTGAATTATTGTGCAGTTTCGTTCACAGAGCTTGCACTAGCATTTTGTAGAAAATCATTAGCTGTATTACTGTTTCAGTATAGGCACTGGGAAATCCACTTTTATCTGTTCCCGCTTGGCAGAGTGTGCTGCAAAAGGCTTGCCTTGCACGTCTGGAAACGTGATTAATTTTGGGGGGGGGGTAATGATGAAACTGTAGTGCTTTGATGATAGGTTTATTATTTTATGCTCTGCCAGAAATGGATACTTAAAAGGAGATATTAGATCTGAATGAGATATTCAAGAGCATGTTACAGGTTTGAGTTAGCTAATAGGGAAGAGGCCGATCCTACTGCTACTGGTGTCCATGAAAACAGCGGGAACGAGTCAGGCATGCAGTAATTACCAACAGATGATGATTTTTGAAGGTGTGAAGAAAAGATTTGATGTATCGGTTGAATTGTCCTAAAAACGGGCCTGTTAGACATCATTCTTTTATTCTCTTCTCTTTGTTCCCCTTCATTCTGTCTGACTTCAAGCAGTGGAGCTCTTCGGCTGCTGAGCAACAGGCACTTCTCAATTCCTCTGCCCAAGCTGGCATCTCTTTGACAGTTACGGCACGGACCCTTATGCAGGCTGATGTTGCATGCTGTTACATGCTTTAATGTCACGCTTTGAAAATAATTTTGAAGGTGGGCATTTTATTTACTGGTTTAGACAAAAAGCACCTACACACAAATTCCTGAGTGTTACAGTAATGATGTTTGCCGTTAAGACGTGTTTCCTGAAAGAGCTTCGTGAAGTCAGGGCTGACTAATTTTAAGTATCATATTTAACAGTCATCTTATTACTGATGTGGAGGATATTATAGTTGAGTCAGAAATAGAAAAATGTTGTAATTAAGACTTTGGAGGAGGGAGGCAAGATGTATGCGTTGTACAGCTAGTATGTCTTAGCAGAGGTGGCATCTCCTTGCGGTCTTGCCCTAGACTGAGAGTCCTCTTCCGTGTGTCACCACCCTGTGATGGGCTCTCATAGACTTTGACTTAACCCTGGCATGGTCCTCTGCCATGACTTCTCCCTCCTTCTTTCAGGGCTGATCTTGTTCCTCATAGTGGGTTGGTGAGACAACTTCTGTTTTATACTTTGGTAGTTTTGTGTTCTGAAGAGCCAAACGTCTTCCTTGGTGCAGGCCCAGGAGTTCATAGCTTGTTCCTGGTTCCCCTCACAAGCTTTTCAGCCATCTTGGACTGGCATCTTTGGGCTACAACAGCATAAATTGTCTAACGGACTCAGGGTGTTCTAACCCAACGTTGTGTATAATATGTGGTATTTTAGATGTCTGTTCAGCACTGCGTTTAATACTTCCTATGTATACTCTTCATTCACAAAAGTTGCTTTTTCTTGCAGCTGTAGAAAAAAAGAAAATCGAAGGTGCAGCTTTTCAGATGAAAATGGAACATACAATGTCGGGCTGAACTTGGACCTGTCCTTTCAGGATGGGAGATGGTGTAGGTGACTCTGGAGAGTTTTTTCTTTTCTAACTTATGTGGCAACTTGATTCTAATCTGCTCCATAATTTCAGGCCGCATACAATATTTCCCTTTTGTTACCCTAATAAGAACAAAGGTAAAATTTTATGGCACATTATGAGCCAAATGGTTAACTACTTCTTTAATGCTTCCAGGGCAGATGGAAATGAGAAGTGTGTCTTACAAATCTCAGTCTAATTAATAAAATTTATCTAAACACGCTCTGGCTTATCCTACTAACATTTCACAAGACAGTAGAAATTGTCCTTACTATGTCCTCTACCTCAGAAGAAAGTAAGAGCAGCTCGAGTGGTCAGACGAAAGGCTCACATAACCCAGCATCCTCTCTCTGATACCTACTAGTCTTGGGTGGTTTGACTCTTCTTCAAGCTGTAGAGTCCCAATGTATTTCTACTTCAGGTGCATTCTTAACATACCAGGCTTTTAACTGTTTAGAAAGAATTTTGCTCTTCTGATCCGTCACAGTTGCATGTCTTTGTACATTTTCTTTCAAAGACGGGATAACCAGAAATGTATGGGTTTTTAAGATGCAGGTAAACCATGAGTTTATTTTGTTCTGTAATGGTATTTTGTATTTCAGTCTTGATATCTTTCTTGAAAACTTCTGAAATGTTTTGCTTTTTTTTGGTTGTTGCTGAGCTGATGTTTCCAGAAAACTGTCTGTAATGACTACATCTCCCTCCTGCATCAGAACAGTTAATTCAGAGCCTGTCAGGCTATGTGGACAGTCATACACCTTTTTTAGTGCAATATTTAGCATGTATTAACATTTAATTTACTCTTGTCATTTTGCTGTCCAGTCACGGTGTCTTGAGACTCTTCTGCAGCTTTCACGTCAGTTATAATTTTGCCTATTCTTAATCATTCTGTTTTGTCAGTGAAGTTTGGCACTTTGTTACCTCCCTCCCCCATTCTCAGACCGTTAATGGGTATAAGGACTAGTACGGGTCTCAGCACAGATGCTGAGAATGATGCCTCAACAGTCTTCCATCGTCATGACAAATGATTCTTTATTCTTCCCTTTATTTCTGTTTCGGTTGGTTGGGTTTTTTTTTGCTAGTTGTTGATCCTTAAGATGCCCTTTCTTTCTATCCCAGCATAGCCTACCTTTTTTAAGGCTTTTTTTAAGATTATTTGAGACTCTGAAGGGTTTGGGAAAAGCCACGTGTACTGCAGCAGCTACATGCATATCCATTCAGACCATGTCACCTTATTCATGTGCTTGCTAACTCCTTTAGGGAAGTCTAACAGATTTGTTGTGTGTGACTGCTGTCTATAAAGCCTCTGACTCTTCCCAAGTATATAATGGACCTGCTGATTCTATTCTTTATTATATTTTCTATCAATTTTTCTTGTGTTGCAGTTAAGCTCAGTGGTCTGTATCTTGAAACACTTGGGTTTTTTTATGAAATGTTCAACCGTGGAAAGCCAATGAAAGAAGTGGGATATGTTTTACATAAGCTGTTGTGGGTATTGTGGGGTTGTTTTTTGTCCTGCTCTGAACTGCAGTGCTACAGCTTTGTTCAGAGTTGTGGGCTCAGAATCAGAAATCATGAAATTGGTGTGTCTGCGTCACTGATACGTCACCGTGGTTTTATCACGTTACACTGTATGACGCTACCGAATTTTACCATGAAAATTTTCAAAGGGGTGCCCTGAGGTGTACAAGATGAGACTTTATCAATGGTAATAAGCTTTAATGTATTTATTGTGAGGAATAAATTGAACACCAGAAGTCATGTTGACTGAAACCAAATGTTGTAGTACAGTTTAAAGCCATTCTTATGTCTTTAGAAGTGTTGAGACACGGGGCTATCTGCATGCCCAGCAAAGGAACTTTAATGAGAGTTTCAGGTTTTAAAGGTACCAGTAATAAAACTTACAAGTTTGGAAAAGAATTTACTTTTATTTTACTCTGTACATATTTGTTCATTGCTCAACAAAACCCTAACAGAACGCCAGTACTGCAGGTTTCTGATGCCAGCATTTGTCACTAGCCTTGTATTGTAACTGTTTTATGGAAAAGTCAATGACAGAAGCTTATCTATGTTCTCAGCAGGAGAATCGGAAATATATGTATGAAGTTTTGTAATGAAAAGCAGTGGGAGAAAACTATAGTCCTCCTAAATACTCGCCTCAGAGGGGGTCGGCTGCCGTTCCTGAATCCTTCCTTTTGTTTTGCAGTGTTGGTCTCTCCTGAAGCACCAGGTCGTGGTGGGTACGTGTTTCTTGTGACCTTATGTGCCAAGGCTAATAGAGCTATCAAACCTCTCTGCTGTAGTAGCAGAAAGCATTTACTTGCTAAATTGTGATCTTGTTCCCTGAAGGGTGGGGAAAGTCTTTCCAGAGGTTACAGGACCATCAGGTGTAAATCAGCACAGTCTCCAAATTTTGTCTTACCAAGAATTTTCTCTCTGGTCCACTATGGTGACCCTGCATTAAAACGGGGCATTTGTTGTGGAAGTACATGCTGTTGTCTTAATGACGAGACCTAGGTTACCTGTTTTGGCAGTAAGCAGATTGTTGAGACTCATGTAACATCTTCAAAGTCTTGCGATAAATTTGAAACAGCCAGTCAGTAGATGACTTCCACATAAAATTAGATGATAATGCCACTTAATTTTGTCGTTCTTTCTTCCTCTGTTTCTGGGATTTGCTGTGCTGCAGTTGCACACCTGCAGCTAGAAGCGGAACAGCTTTTGTCTTTTACAGAGCAGCTGCGATCTCAGTTGTGAGCCGTCTTGGGATGGTGGCAGCTGAAGGATATAAAATTTCCCCAGTTCCAGTTATTTGGTCCCAGGAAGGCAGAGCCCTGAAGTTGACAGTAACTTGACATGTTCTTTGACGCTGCTCTTGGTGGCAGGACTAGAGTTTCCAAATGCAAACTGCCCGTGTTGCTCTCCTTGTGCTGTCCCCCAAAAACTGAGAGATGTCTCTGGTCACTCCTTGCTATGCCAAGTCACTGTTGGTGCAGCTGAAGCAGCCTAGTGACATTGCTCATCGTGTCTTAAAGCACCTGAAATTCAAGCCTAGGTTTTCGCCAAATGGATGGCCGCTCCATGGAGCACCTTTTCAAGTTGCAGATGCCCTATTCTGGTGGCAACAAAAGATCATTTCCTTTTTTCTTCCACGCATCTCTCTGAGTTGCTTGAGCTTTCTCATGTTTGCGCTCCTGCTTTTCCTCAGCATCTTAGATGGAGTCATGGGTTTGTTTTAAAATGAATTCCCAAAGACAGCCAGATGGAAAGGAAGTTAACAGATAGCCGTCGTGGATCACAAGAAGTCCAACTGAGCTCAAGATGCAGATAAACCTGCAATCGTCAGCACACTTTTCATACCTCCAGCCAGCCGATGTTTCTCTGTTCCTATTCATTCCAGACCTAATGGCTTGTCCTTATGCTAGACTTCATGATCCCCTGTATGGGTGACCACTAGTTTAATCGGCCCTTTGTAGTGAGGGGTGGAGATACTGTGTGCAGATGGAAATAAGGCTCGGCATGTTCTCAAGCGAGGTCTGCTAGAAGCGTGTTTCAGAGAAACAACGGTAGGCAGCTCACCTGCTTCTGAGGAGGTCTAGAGCTGCGTGGAAGCTCAGAGGAAAGAGAACTGCCTTGTTGCTGTGTTCATGGAGATTGAGAGCCCACTCAGGGTTTGTAGCGTTGCTGTCCAGTCGGGTCACGGTGCCTGACCCTTGCTGGTGCTGCAGGGAAGAGGGATAGGTCACAGGAGCATTGGCACCAATTTGGATGAAGAAATCATCCAGCTTTACTGCATCAGCCTTGTGATGGCAGGTGGAAAAATGTAAACATCTCGCTGGAGAGAAATCACTGAGCTCCTCTTCCCACCATTGAAATGGCTTGAATTGCCACTTTGAAATACGTGTGCAGGGCTGGTGGGCCGTGTGTGTGCTGGCTTGTTCCAGGCTCTCCTGCCCGGCTGTTGGCAGGGCTGGGGCAGTGCCCTGGTAGCTGCCTTGGTGCCGGCTGCGGGTGTAAGCGATGCGTGAATATGCACTGTGTGCCAGCTGCTGGGAGGTGCCTTCGATCGCATCCGATCTCGCTGGGTTCCGTTGCACTTGTATAAATAACAAAATCATTGCACCGGGTTTTACACAGCGGGACTAATATTGGCAGTGGTACCTTGTTAAAATGAAGGACTGTCTGTCTCATTACAGATAATGTAAGACCAACCTGCATTTTCTGCTTTCTGACAATATACTGTGCCAGATAAAGTCCAGTGAGAGTTATGTGCGAGTTCAGTCACTTTAATACTGTTTTTCAAGAACTGCTATGTTTAAGAGAGTTTTCATTAGCAGGGGAGAATTTGGTGTTTGCTTGTTAAGTTGTACAATAATGGAAGAGTTGTTTCAAAGGCTAGAAAAGGACAAAATGTGCAAAGGACAGAAACGAGGAATTATGAAACCTGTCTGCAAAAAAAAAAGTCATTAATGGGATTCACATTGATGACACCTTTAAAACAACTTCTGTGGTTTTGTTTGCACTCAGCCTGTTGGCATGAAGTTTGCTTTGTCCATGTTTATGGCAAAGATGTCTATCTGTATTGATTTTAGAGGCTGAAATATCAAATATATGAATATAGCATTCTGCAGATAGTAAATTTTGACTGTAAGCTTGTAAATGTTCAGGGTGTTGTGTACTTCAGTTATGACATCACCTTCTCCAAAACCAACAACAGCCACTTGAGGCTCTTGACACTACGGTTAAGCAAAAAATGAAAAGCAGTATTAGGTGTCCAAATCTTCAGAGTGTTAACTGAAAATTAGATGGCCAATAGCTGTAGTCACATCCAAGTTCAGGTATCTGATTTGGGAGCCTCAAGGCCACGTACAGTCACTAGAGCCTCCACAGGGTGATTCAAAGCTCTGAATTTGGAGCCTGATTCCCTCCTGTATGTGGGGAGTCGAGATTCCCGACTTGGATGCTTAAACTAGCTGCCTAGATTGAATTGATTCTCCACCTCTCCTCCCTGTTTGCTTTTTGCATCTTTGAAAACACTGTTTCCCTTCTCCTTCCTCTTTTTAATTTTCTCTTTTTGACAATTATCCAGGATTAGTGATAATGGATATGGATAATGGATTCTAAGTGATGGAGGATCTACCAAAGGAAACTGAAGATGGGAGCACTTCCTCTTTACTGAAAAATTACATCTTGTTTCTGTTTTGAGCCTTGGTGGATCTGGCTTTGATTTCTAGACACTGGAACTCTGCTAGATGAGGGAGCCCTGTAGTAAGAGATGTACTTTCCATGTGCAGGTATTAATTAACTGTAATTAGGCTCCTTCTTCAGCTTTTCATTCATAACTTAAATATCCTTAATTCTTTTTCATGCATTTTATTCAGATTCTGATTAATAACTGAGTACGGTAATACTGTGAAGCTGTTCCAGCTTTGGTGTACTTTGTAAGTACCGTACCGGTGTTGCGCGCTAGTGGTGTCCCTGGAAAACGTGGGAGAGGTGGGGGAAGCTCTGAGCGCGGGGCCTGAGCCCCAGCACTTCCTACAGCCGTCACGGTTTCAGAGGGGTTGTGGGTTGACGGACACTCAGTATTGATGGTGCATTGGAGAGGCTTTTCCCAAAGAACTGCCCAGTGCCGTGGGGTCAGTGATTGCGAGCAGCCCTCAAAGGGGAAAATGGAGCGCTTGTCCCAGGGTAAGCAAGTAGAGGGAGTAATTTTCTCTTATTTTCTGCCTTTTTTGTCCTGACAGTAGCATTGAGGCACTTCCCAGAAAGAAGAAGAAAGAAATGGAGAAAGATTGGAGGTTGGTTTTGTTGTTTTTTTTTTTTAAATGGGAAATAAGGGGTTTTGTTCTTAAGGATTTTTTTTTTTTGTAATGACAGCAGTTTATGTAGTTGCATGTGCTTTGAAAAGGTGACCTCTTGTTGGTAATACAAGACAGTGTAAGGTTAGGCACTGAAGGACTCGTCAGGGTTTGTCCTGTAAGCTGGGAGCTCTGCAGTTAAAAGGAACAGAGGAGTAAGACATGTATCGGCTGCTCCGTGGGCACTGTCTAAAATGAAGCTGTGGAAGCTCAGAGGTTGAAAACAGATCAGGTGAGGCTTTTCTGGTGATGACTGTGGAAATATCACTCCAGTGGAATAG
Organism: Phaethon lepturus; assembly: GCF_000687285.1. NCBI lineage: Eukaryota > Metazoa > Chordata > Aves > Phaethontiformes > Phaethontidae > Phaethon > Phaethon lepturus. The sequence continues at coordinate 87,167 of NW_010525457.1, read as the reverse complement.
TGCTAGTATTTGCAGTGACCGTTTCTTGAGAAAGATGAATCTAAACTGGGTCAGGACTACAGAAAAGTTGGTGGCACGATGAAAGCCCAGAAAGGAGCCTTTACAGGAGGTGAGTAAAGGAGAAAGAAGGTTGAAAAGAATCCTGATCACTAATTAAAAACTTCACTGGAAGGGAGTACAAATGAGAATACAAAGTAAATAAGTTAAAGCAAAGTACTGGAGCAAGAATAGAAGATATACTTGGTCTGTGAATCAATTTGGACTAGAAAGGAGGAGGGCTATAATTAGTAGAGCAACATGCTTTAAAGAGTGGGTAGTGGGCTGTAGTTCATGGGAGTGTTAAGGGAGACGATGGCCCTTGAGAGGGCTGTGCCCCTGGAAGGCTTTGCTGTTCTCAACAACGTTTGATGTATCCACCAACTTGCTGGTTGGATGCTTTTCCACGTCCCATTCTCAAATTGCATATATTTCTCTTTAAAAAGGGCAATCCACAGCCCACAGTGCTTTGAGACTATATGGTTCACCTTTACAGGCTTTTTTTTTTTTCCCTAACCACAAAGCCCAGAATTGTTTTTGCTGTATACAACTGAGATTTAGTAATGATGCTGTTTTTGACTTGCCAGCTGGAGAGAACCATAAGGGAGTAGCGTCTCTGCCCCAGCTTACCTCTGCAGCCCAGGCTCTCTTCCCAAGGCAGAAATACATTTCTGGTTATCCCATCCCTGATAAGAGCTGAGCTCTTCTGTCCGTAAAGACAAGGGCTCCTTTTCTGTTGCATACATTGATTTCAAGTGGAGACAGTGAAATCCCAATCTGCTTTTGTGTTTTGGTAGGACCGGATGACAGAGCCGTCGTGTTCAGGGGAAGAAGGCTCAGATAAAGCAGCTGCTTCTTTCTCTGGGTTCCCATGCCTGAATTCTCCCCTGCACAGAGCTCTGTCCTCTGTGGTTGAGACATAGCGTATAAGGAGGCAAAATCAAAATTCCTAAGCTGGCTGCAAATCAAACAAACCATTTCTCAGTTTCCTGCCTTTTTTTTTCCCTCCCCAAAGGATAAAAAGGCATGGAACAAGCCGTGCAAAAACTGATTTGCATTTCCATTAAAACCAGATAAAAACCGAAGTGAAAGTTAATCTGCAGCTTTTTAATGAAGCTTGAGAGAATGACAGCATCACCATTAGGATCACAGGAAATAAAGGACAACACACAGAAAATATTTGGATGTCAAATCAGTGCAGGTTATACAGAAGGTGACCAGCCCATCCTCAGGTTTGCTTTGAGTACATCCCGATTCATGCGGTTTCTCAGTGTTTTTATTTTTGGCTATGCACATGGTTTTTAATCTTTTTTTTTTTTTAAACTGAGTTAGACCAGGAATATTGTGCATTCCTTTCAAGAAGTTTTTGCTCAGAATGTCTGGTGTTCAGTGAATAATGATGATCAATAATAGGAAATTAGACCAAAAAAAGAACTCTTGGATTTAATTAACCCTGAGAATTACCTCCTCGTGTTACAGCTTTCTCAAACGGGACGAGTGGGTAGCACAGGTAGCATTAGTACCAACATGGTACAAGCAGCTTAGAACACGTTTTAATGGCTCTTTAGTATTTTGGATCAGTAATACTTTTTTGGCAGCATCAGATGTGGGGAATGCATAATCTTTCCAAGCAGCCAATTAAAATAATGACTTGGATGGCAAGTTCCTCTCCTTTTTCCTCCTGTGTATGGCTGTACCCTTCCTATCAAAGAAGTTCTATCTTAATTGGCAATCCCCCTGCATCTGCTCACTCTGCCACCCCCTACAGAGAGGCACAGTGCTTAATTAAAAGGGAGTTTGTGTTTGTTTATCTCTGGAATTTCACTTGTGCTTTTGTAGATGTTTCAAAGGCGGATGAGTTTATAGAGACCTTGCTAAGTAATTAATCCTGTAATATTATTACTTTAGAAAAAGAAAAAAAATCTGAATTCATTGGAGGTGAGAAGCAGCCCCAAAGTTGTCAAACCTGGTATGTGCATTGGAAAGAGGAGTGTGGTGAGACCCATCAGAGGAGCCAGTCTTCCAAGTAGGGGCGTATGACCACCATGAAAACTGAAGGTCTTGCTACACCATTCCTCTAATGTGCTTCTCCCTCTGAAGGAGTGGGTGCTCCTGGAAGTGGCAAGGTTGGTCTGCCTCTAGAGAAATTTTAGTTTGTGGCCACAGCGATGAGCCTTTGTGTGGGGAAATGTTTTATAGTCGTGAACCAAGCTGGCAACTCATTACTTCTAAGCCTGTGGTTTTATAACTCAGTGGGTCTCAGGCACTTTGGAGTTATGCGTCATTTTTAACTCTCTAAATTACTTGCAGAGGGCTATGCGCTTTTGTCATCAAAATTTTAATTAAAATCACTGCTGAGGTGTGATGGGATCCCCTGAGACAGATGTGAACTTCTTCACATGGCTTCAGAGACCAGCGGTCTGGAAAATATTGCTCTTCATTTTAAGAGAAAATGAGTGAATGAGGTTCGTGGGAGCAGCATTTTCCCAATACCATAGCTTTTTTGCTACTTCATATTCTTCCCTTTGTTCTGCCTGAAGGAAGGCACATTGCCAGGGATCCACAGACTGGACTTTGGGAACTTCTTACAGCCCCATCACCCTACCAGGGTCTTGCTAGGATTACTTTAGAGCTGGCAAAGCTGCTGCTGTACCCGCTTCTTCTCAGGCCAGGTTCTTCTGAGGAGTTCAGCTACAGCCGTGCAAGACATTATATCACTTCAGCTCTCTGAAGCTGAGGGGTAGTTAGTATTTCACGCCACTGGGCTCTAGAAAATGCTTAAAATCAGATGATAAAATGCCTAATCATTCAGAGTTGGGTTTCATCCCTCTGTTTTTATTCCACCCTCTGCACCAGGCTTTAGCCAGAAGATTTCTTAAAACAGTTGCTTGTTTCCAAAGGCTGAAGTACAGGTAGCGTACGCACAGTTGTGACTGGTAACCGTAGCATGTAGATATTTCGTATACCTATAAGGGACAATGCTGTAGTTTATCTTGCATGCAACAATGCTAATGTCTCGCGATCAGAACCATGCTACATGAATGGGTAAGGAGTAGTAGTGCATAACTGTGACTGCTCTGTTGTTCTTTGAACTTTATACAAAGTTAGAAATTTCATGTGACTAGAAAGCTGCTGAGTATCTGGGATTGACTTCGTGATATTCTTTCCCGTTTACTTGCCAGGCACTTGGCACAAAATCGTGTGTTAGTCCCTTCTAGACTTTGGCAGTGCTGAACCATGAGCATAGCACACTCAAGGGAACAACAACAAAAAAAAGTGAATCGAACTTATGCTGCTGGTATGGACCAGAAATAAAGCTGCTGGATAGATTATGAGGAGTTGTAGTACTTATCCTACCTCCACTGGCTCATTAAATACGATGAACCTAAGCAAAGAAGGTTGTTCTATTGCTTTCCCTCAAGTTCAGTGTGATGTGGCTGAAGTGGTCCTGTGGTGATCGGTCTCACGTGTGGTTGGAGCAGGGATTGGAGCGTGAAGTAGAAAGTCTTTGGATATGTTGTACTCTAAGCTGCGTTTCTGCTCCCCTGAGCCAGAGGCTTTACCTGCACGTCTAGTGTAGTTAGTGCAGAGGCAAATCAGTCCCTTGACGCGCTTGCTTGGGTGGGGGAGGAGGAATTCGGAAACCAAAAGATTGGTTGCCTGAAATTTTGGTAGTATTTTTAATTTGGTGTGTTTTTCATTTGTTTGATTTTGGGGATTTGGGAGGGGAGGGGTGTAAAGAGAAGCTCTTCTGGAGTGGCAGCACAACAGAAGGAATAAGAAACCATCAAACAATTGGATTTTCTGTTTGCTCTGTGCACTCTGCTTTTCAGTTTCACTAGCACACATTAGACTCATGAAGATGACCAGTGAAATTGTCTTGTCAAAGATTTGTGCAAGGAGATCAAAATAAATACGTAGGGAAGAGTGACTGGAAAGACCCTACCAATTACCAGCTTCCCCAACCTCCTTTCTTAATTTTCTCACAAGCTAATGGGGTGGGGTGGGGGGGGAGGGAAGAGGAACACACCTTCATCAGAATGCTGCACAGAAGAACAGGGTTGCTATTAAAAGCCCAATAATGACTTGTATCAGTTTATGCAGATTTGCACTGCTGGGTTACTCTGTGCCTGGCACTTGGCAAAGCACAGATAACATTTAAATCAGGCAGTAAGTGTAATTAAGTACTACCCTTCAGCGCATCTCTCCTTTTAAGACATTTTTATACACCGTGATTTAGAACATGACAATTGGGTGAGATTAAAGCAGCAAAATGTGCCTATAAAACAAGCCCTGAGAATAGCAAGGGACTGTAAAATTTTATAAAGGGGAATACAGCACATGCCTCCAATCCGATAAAACTTTTGTGAGCTGGGAGATTAACTGTGAAATACAAATAAGATGATACAGTATGTGTAGCATTCAGAGAGTAAATTGCTTGTTATTGTAACAACTTATTTCCTCTACCCAGAAGATTTCTTACTTAACTTTTCCAGAAAAATCTCACCATGTGAATGATCCATTAACCCTGGGAGGTGTGGGGAGAAGGTGGGAGGTCAGACAGCAGTGATGTCCCTGTAAGGACAGCAATAGCAGAAGTGTGGTGTGAAAGCTCAGCTGTGCTGAAACACATGCGGTCAGGCTTGTGACTGGTTTCTTCCCCAGCTTCAGGTGAGTTATGTTTCAAAGGGAAAATAATTCCTTACCTTATTTCAAATCCTTAATAAGACCCATTGGAAGGTTTCCTTGGGAAACAAAAGTAATTGCTTTATGTGAAGAGTCTAAAATGTCTTCTGTGGTACTTGACAGTGTTTGGTTGCTTGGTTTCTACTGCACTTTGAATGTACCTGAGCATCTTCATCAGCCGCATTTGGCACGTCTTAAAGAAAAGGCTCTGAGACTTTTAGAAACTTCTTTCTTTGTTTGCATTTCTCAAACCTGGTGGGCCACAAGTCACCTCAACAAATCACACTGAAGTTGTCATTGATAGTAGCTGAAAGGCAGAAACTGCCTTGGTATCACTGGTCTCAGTGGCTTCTGCTATTCACGACTGTTGCCCGTGTGTTATGGCATTGCCTTTCACAGTCTGAATGATCTCATGTATCCTCCCTTCCCTTCATTCACGCTAATCCTACCCTGTTTGGTCTTGCACTGCTTTTTTTATTGATTAACATAATTGCCCTTTATGAAGAGCCATTGAGTCTAAATACATTCAACTTAAATGCCTGTTGAGGGATGCAGAGCCCAGAAGCCTGCTTGTTTCTTCCCAGCTGCATTAGTCATAGAGAGAAATTGTGTTGCTTATTAGACTATTGTCTGTCAGTCACGTTAGAAGGAAGAGCATGTGTGGCGTGGGGAGGAGGATGATGGCTGCCTTCCTTTCTATCTGATATTCTCTGACCACCTTTGCATAAGGAAAAAAAAACCTGAACAACTTTATAACACTTCATTTTAGTGATGTATTGTGTAAGGAGATAGCAAAACTGGAAGACGAGGTTTAAATTATTCTGGAGGTGTAATAGACAGTTGGGTTTTAAATGCTGAGCAGGCACTGCATTACGAACAAAATCCAATGCCAAGCCATGGGCAAATAGCAGAGTGAGGAAGGAAATGGAGAAGAAACAAGTGAGAGCCTCTGATGAAAATGCAGCTGCATTGACAACTAGCCATTTTGTGGGCACATGTCAAGCTCAGCCCTTATTTTGATAGGGGGATGTTTACACATTGTGTGTTGCTTTTGTGCTTGACTTCCTTTTGACTTGTGGCTTTATTATTCAGTGCCATATTTATGTTTGAGATTGTTTTGATATTGTTAGGGAGATGTCAATACTTCTGAATCAACATAAAAAAAGGTTCTGGTGTATAGAAATGTTGACCTTTTCTTCTCGGTTTGAGAAGTCTGTTCAAAATGGCAAGGTTTCATACTGAATAGAAATTCCCTTTTCTGTGAGATGCAGGTACTGGCAGGCAAAACAGGCACTGTTGTCCCACCAGTACACTGTTGCCACCTTCCATCGTACCCAGCTCTCCCAGGGAGAATGGGAATTTTCTTTTCCGTGTCCTGTTGTTACTAGGTGTCCAGGAAGGTCCCAGATGGATTCATTGCTGCACGTCTTGCTGTGTTCACCTAAAATCAGTGTCATTGGCTCATGGAATCAAACCAGAACAGTTAAAACATTTCAAAACATCTGTAGGATGTCATTAGCATAGAAGAGATTTTTGAAAATGGAAACCACAAATATTGGAGACGTTATGACAAGTTGTCGGTGAACAAAATGTCACTCCTGATCTCAGTTGGGAAGGCAGCTGCCTCTCACACCCATTGCACTAATTCTGCTGCAGGCCGAGCCCTGATGAACTTCAAACTTCATCTCAGTGCACATGTATCTAATCTATCTTGGACGTTTGATTTTCCCAGTAACTGAATTTACAGTTCGTGGTGATAATGGTCAGGAGACATTTTTCCCCGTGTGATGACATTGATACCAGTTTTTGCCCATTCTAGTGTGTGCACTTTTTTGCTTTTTAAAAAAAGTAATTGAGTGAAATGAGTCCTCAGTCTTTCATGTTCTGTCTCAATCTGTTTTTGATGAGGATGAACTTGGCTTTGACATTTTGTCTTTACTGTTCATATAGGGCTTACAGTGTGTGACAGAGAATTAGGCACCCAGCCCATAGTGAACTTCAGAGTGAATTGGGCCATAATAGAAACTGCAGCATGAGAGTTACCTACACTGATGTGCCGGGGTAGGACCGGAATCCTTTAGTACTTCACTTTTCCCCCCAGGTTTTAGTGGTTTCTCTTGTTGCATAATCTACCTTTCGGAAGTATCAGTTTAATTTTTTGCATTAGAAGTGGTAGGGAGCAAGCACAGGAACCAGTAGAATATTTGTTCTTTGGGATGGAAAGGCATAATCTCAAAAATTTGACCTATAAGCTGTATTTAACTTATCTGCATACTTCGGTATTAAAATTTGTTTTCTTATTTGAATTGGTTTATAATTGGTCTATTGAGATGGCTGTGCTTGTTGATTAAACCCCCAAAAACACAAACCAATGTATTTCTTTCTCAAGGTAATGCTCATAATTTTTTAAGTTTACATTTAAAGCTCCTGAGAGTGAGCAAAATGGACAGAGGTTAAAATAAAGTGAATTGCTTTGCTTTAAATTAAGCAAAAGGCACAGCAGTAGGAACGTCAGTATTCTACCTCGGGAAGGGATTTGTGAGTCCAGCTCTGTTAACATTAATGGGAGTTAAGCAAGCAAATCCTCTGCCCATAGATGGGGAAAATGGACTTATTAATTGAAACTGCTACTCAGCAATTCAGATAGTTATTTTCAGTTTTTCCTAGCAAGCATGTGAGCCCCTGTGTATTCATGGATAACGTTTTAATACTACTGGGATATGTTGGTGCTCTGTCTGTGACTCCTGTTTGGGCTGAAGAGCTAAATACAATTGGGTTGTCTATGTCATCTATACTTTATGAGGAGGTACCGTAGTGTTTACCCTATGTCACCATGTCAAAAGAGCTTCTGACTTGTTTTGAGTGATGGACTTACTGAAACTGCACAAGGCTAATGTGTGGGACTTCAAGTAATTCTTTTCTCTCTGCCCTGAAGACCCCCTGAAAGTATTTCATGGCTGGTGAGGACATCTTGAAGCTGCTTTGTTGCTTGAGGAAAGGCTTAGAAAGTCTTGAGGAAGTTAGTTCTCAACAATGCCGGTGTCAAACCATCTAGCACACTGGTTATTCCTTTACACATAGTAATGATTTGTCAGGGATTATTGCATAATTAAAGACTTTATTAACTTAGAGCAAGCATGACTTATTTAAAAAATTTAAGAAGACTAAGGCTAAGAATATTGATGGCTCAGGTGTTCTTTGGCTGCAAAGTCCAGAGCTAGTGTGATTTATAGTTGTGAGCTGGGCTTGTCTCATAGAAATAATTTTTGGTCTCTCTTTCTCTGTAATACTGTACATTTTGGCAGGTTTTTGTTCTTTGAGATATTTCTGCATTAAATAATATATATCATTAAAACTTGAACACTTTGTATAGCTTGGCTAATAGCTGATTCATGGGTTAGGTAAATATGTACAGGAGGCGTATGCAAGGCATGGTATAAAGTCAGAATATGAACTTAAGGAGAAATGATCTTCCATTCTGTGGTCTATGCTTTAAAATTTCTTCATTAAACCTTCCTGTCTGCCTCACCCCAACCTTGGGTCCCGCCTCCCCCACCCCAAAGCATTTGATGGTTTTTTTTAAGCAAAAAAAAAAGCATCATGTGATTGTGGGAGAGGAAGTTTTTTCTGAGTAATTTCCCTTACTGTCTGCATTTCAGTGATAATACTTCTTCTCAGTGCTAGGTTGCGAGTTCCTAGGAGCTGCCAATAAATCATTTCACTGAAAGATGTGCCTTACTACTTAAGGATCTCACTAAGACCGAATTCTGAAAGCATGTAAAAATACATTATCTGTTTCTGGGAAGAACAATGGCAATAAAATGCGTTGCTAGGTCTTCTCTTTGGGGCTAGATACTGCTGGGGGAAACTGGATGTAGAAGATGGAAAGGTGATGCAAATGCATAGGGTATCTACATTCTTAATGTGCTTTCTTTTTCTTATTTAATAAGAGAAGTAAAATGTTAGTTGAAGTATTGTGATATTATCATATATTACCTACCTACTGCTGCAAATTAAAGTGATTTTGCTGTTCTGTAATCTGTTTTGAGGAAGCTGTGTTTGGAAATATGGGTCATTAAAAGCCCAGAAAGCAATCCAACAACCCAGACAAATGTTCTGGCACACTTCGGTTCCTTGGATTTTATTACCACTAGATATCATGTATCCTTTCAGGACAAAATTATTATTGCCTTGGAATCTGTGATGAACAAATCATGAACTCCGTGGTTCTTGGATAATTATGCTCGTGTCTATATGTTTCAAATGAAACCCCCTTAAATGGCTTTCATGTGATACTGAAGCCAAACAGCAGTAGGTTTGGAGAAGCGTCTGGCCCAGTATCTCATATGCTGTCTTTTCTGCAAAAAATCCTTCCTTGTTGCATGCAGGCTAAGCACTAGCATCTCGTATCTCTTTATATTTGAACATATTTATGCAGTTATGTCTGGGCAATAAGACTTTGTGGGTGGGAGGATGAGAAGAATTGAGTGTATATCTCATCTCAGAAAAGCCTTGAAACGCGAGAGTACGGAAGAGGCACTGAGTGTATTGGGAGAAAGAAAATGCAATGGGAAGTTATTTTGGAATTTATTCCGGTACCATAAAACCTGAAAAAAGAAATCCTTTTGTGTGCTGGGTGCTTGCTCCTCTGGTTGTGTCACTCTCTGAAGAGGCGTCTGGCGGAGCGGGCATCGTCTGGGCGCGGACGCAGCAGCACCAGTTTTACTGCGGACCGAGGTTTTACTGTGCGCTCGAGAGCGGTCCCCTCGCATGAGACCAACATTAGAAGCTGGAGTGATAAGGATGACTTAAGCGGATTTCCTGTCTGGAAGAGTCTGAGAGAAGAGCGCAGCAGGTTACCCATTTTGTTTTCAAACCATACTTATTTTCTATAAAGAAACATATTTTGTAATCTTCAGCTGAAAAAATGAAGTAAAACTGCACTTACAGTTGGTTCAAGATAAATTAATACCTATAATTATTATTATCATCATTAATCTTAGGCTCAGTGATCAACACTTCTGGCAAGTAAAGTTTGCTTAAAAAAAGATATCTCTCAGTCTTCAACACATTCGAGCAGTCAGGCTAGCAAAACCCTTAGCCATGTCTGTACTTAATGCTAAATCACGTAGGCCAGACCATTCCGTCTTTCTTCATCAGTGAACTTGTATCTCCATTGCTATAAATTAAACTAGTCATTCTTGTCTTATTCTTGGTGCACACAGGGACCAGCTGTTCTTCCTCCTCATTTTAATCACTTTACATATTTGATGATGGCTCTTGCATGCTTTCCTGGTCTTCTCTTTTCTACACCACTTGTTTGGTTATTTGTTTCATTTAACGTGAATGTTTCACTTAACATGTTGGGGCGTTTGGAATGCATTCTACTGTGCTCTCCCTCATTTGACTGTATCTGTTTAATGAGCAGTATATAAAACTGAACGCTGTCTGCCACCCAAAGTTGCCTCAGTGCTTGGGAGAAAAAAATGTTTTGACATGAAATATGGCTTAGATGGCTACTACGCAGTGTTTGTGGTAGTAGCACTTAACAAATGTAATCCAATGCACTCTTAAGACTTTGACATGTTGTGGCCCCAAAGCACAATATTGCCTATCCTCCAGGTAGGAGAGCGTGTACAGAAACCTAAATATCAGGTGGGAAGTGAGTATGTCTCTTAAATCCAGCTGCCCCTGTCTTTTATGCAAAATGGACCAGAAAAACTTACCAGATGATTCTGCTCTTGGGTTCATAATTGCTGGTTGAGCCAGAACGTGGCTTTCCAAAACACATCTAGCTCTGTTTAAACCCATGCAATGAAGAAACATCTACAAAAAGAGCATTTAAAAAAGGGGAGGGGGAGGCAGCCCGATTGTGGCAATTATTTTGCGCCTGTCTGTATCCTTTGGGGTCTCTTAGGACAACTGGCAGTGTGTTAGCAACTAGGCTGATCATAAACTGAAGAGAAATGGACATTTTTGAGCCAAAATAGCAGAACTACAAGTATGTTTATTTTTGGAAGGATTGTGATGCCAACTGGCGGCACAAACTTGGCTAGGTTGAGGGCTGGTGCGGCTGCAATAAAACATAAGGATACTGAATTTAGCGAAGGAGCAACAGGAATTATCATTGGTATTGTTGCCGGGGAGTGCAGATGCAGTCTGGCATTTTATCAGCATAATCTCAGTTTGAACTTCATGAATAAAATGTAATATAGGGAGCTTGGAATAGCTGGTACTGGATTTATACCCAGAGAGCAGGTACATTTAATTTCAGTAAGTACATTGTACTCCTCCTCATCGTTTGTGTAATTTGAGTGTTAACTGTTTAGTATCCATCAGGTTTTGATCTTTCAGAAAATGTCTCTGGCATAAATTATATGTTATGATTTTTTCTTCCTGTGTATCATTCTCCACAAAGGAAAACATGGATTAGTTTTCGAACTATCGGTTAAGTGTTTCAACTGGAAACATTCTTCATTACAAGTCTTCAAATTAAAAGAAAATGCTTTTGCTGTGACATTCCTGAGTCTAGAAAATTATAAGATGAGAGAAGAAATAAGCCATGCAGTTATGTTACTACATCCAAACACAGCGTGCATAGATGTGAGAAATCAAAATGGCAAGGGGAAATAAAGTAGAAATAAGGGATGATGGTAAGTCTGAAATGGTGAAAACAATTTGACCTAAGTTCTTGCTGGTTTTTTTGACTCTTTTCTCTTTTTTTTTCTTAAAGGTACATTTGCATTGATGTTTTAACTTGTGTAGAATCTGTATTTGGCAACAGAGTCCTCAGCCACTAAAGCAACTCCCCTTCTAACCTTATTTCCTTCTTAACTATAATTTCCTTTTATTGTTTCTCTAATGTCTTACTGCTTCCAAGAGTCTATTCATCTGGATTGGTATAATCTGAATCATAAAAAGTTTTTCTTTAGTCTATAATATGACTCTTGGGAGTTGGTGCTGATCTAAATCCTCCCCAGCTGAGAAAATTTGCCATTAATTTTAGAGAGCTTTCTTCAATCTGTTAAAGTGCAGCACAAATTCTGATGTATTTGTGTGTTCCTTTTGTTTTTTGCAGGATTAGTGTTTTTTGAGTAACGATCCTATTTTTGTTGTTGGATGAACTGAGGAAGCCCAGACAGTGGGGAGCAGGACTGAGGTGCGATGCCTGGACAGTCAGGCAAAAAGATTTTGTGCCAAAATCTTGTGGCTATAGATGTGCTTGCTCGGGTGTTGGCTCAGTGGGAAAGTCTGTGAGGTCGGGCTAACGACTTGAAATTTCCGTGTTGCCCACCAGGTCATATTTCCCCTAATTTTGCAATAGGCTTCAAACAACTTGGTTTAATTAACTAGCAACTGAGTAAGAGAAAGGAATAATCCCTGTCTGATCAATCACATCTACTTCCCGGGGTAACGAAGCTAAGTACTCTGGCAATAAAAGTAGGAGACAACACAGAGGATCTGCTGTGCGGTAGACAGCAGATAGAGCCATGGTACTTAGCTTGGGCCTCATTCAGTGCTTCGAATTAATATTTTAATGACTAACCTCCTGCATGAACTCAGTCTCTGAATTATGATGTCTCTCTGCCCCAAATCCTTATGTAGCTTGCTGGTCTGGTTTCTGATGCAAGTTGTAGAAAGCTGTGAATTTATTTTTTTTTTTTAACGAAAAATGTCTGGACATGTCAGATTGACTGGCAGCATTTGTGTATTAGTTTGCTTATCAAAGAATGAAGTCATTGTTAGATTTTTAATGTTATGTTTTCTTGTTAATTTACACGTGATTATGGTTAATATGGGTCTGCACAGTGAGAAGTAAAGAGGGGATGGTGGCATGCTTTCAGTGTGCTGTGTCGTTCAGATGAATACCCTTGGGCATGCCAAGACCTGCTGCTGATGGGCAACTTGACGTCTCCAGTGTTAGCGGGTGTTTCTGTGCAGAACACTCTCAGGCTGGCTGAGGGATGCAGGTCCATGATTAACTGGAAGGCATTGCAGTCACGACACGTGTGTCCCAAGCTGAAAACTCGACTCCGAGCTGCTGCTTACATCTATTTCCAAATTCGCAGTGATTCTGTGAAGCTCTAAATCCCACCAATTTCTCTTGGTGTATTCTTCTGAAAAATTTTGAGCGAGCTTGCTCCATGAGTCAGTGGAGCTGAGCAGATTGCATGAGGATGAGACACCTGGCTGGATCTCCTCCAGAACAGAGAGGACTGAATTCTGGCAAAGT
>NW_010525457.1:56997-74181 GCF_000687285.1 Phaethon lepturus | reverse complement strand
AGAGTAGAACGCTCAGTGAGATTGCTGCTGTTCTGGCCCATCATTAAAAAGGCTGGTCAGAAATAGGGGCATCTGCTTGTGGACTGTAATCCCAAACAGAACTGCGCAGTCCTAAAGAAAGGAGAATTGCACACACTGAAGGCAGATCGATAATCTTTAGGAAGGATAATCAGCTTTTGTGTGTTAGCCATCATCAGCCCAGAGGGGAGCAGTTCTTGCAGTTCACCTCCACTTCAGTAGGTATCAGTGTATGGATTTAATTGTGGTTCAGTTGATGAGAGCATTAGACAACTAAAGAGCCTGTAGGTACAGCTCACACATTTCGGGTTAAAAGAGCAGGTTTTGTAAAATCCCCACCTAGCTCTTCCTACTGGACAAGTTCTATAAAAATATTTTTAGACTCTTAAAGGCTTCAGTGTCCTCTTCATATGTGAGAAAATTTCTTTAAGCAGACCATTTTCCTAATGATGGCTACTCTCCAGCACTCTGCTTTTGCTTCCAAAATGCACAGCGCACAAAAAAGGCATCTTAGCTGTTATTCATAGATTTTGCATTGGTTATTGGTACCTTTTGAGCATTCTGGAAAAAGACATCCTCTGTAGTGCAGGATGGGGAAGAGAAGAAAAATACTTAATAATGGAATTTTTCCTGTGAAATTTTTCCTAGTGAAAAATTCCTGTGAATGCAGTAACAGTGCATGGTGACTTTTTTTCGACCTCTTCTAACCCACATCCCTGTGCTTTTATCTTTTTTTTTTAGATTCCCCTCTTTTCTTCAGTAAAGCTCATCACAGGAAGCGCTTGAGAGGAATGCTCCTTTGTAATGTAGATATTCAAGCAAGGGGCTGGGAGGGAAGTGGTGTGGGATGTGTGCCATGTTGGAGGATCAGCTCTGGTGTATAGCAAGTTTGCAGTCCTTTTTAGCCCTGTGAGTTACCGGGCTTCAGAAGTCAGTGCATGTGGACATCATCCTTGTGTTTAATGGCTCAGTCTGAGAGGTTAGAAATCATCTGCTATTGCTGGTGACACTTAACCGTGGTCCATGGTGGAACCTTTGTTTCCAGTGCTGGTAGTGCTCCTTCTGTTACGCTGGCATCCACCACCAAGATTTTTGTTCCCTCGTGCTAAGTCTTCTTGTGGTGCACACTGAGAGACGCTCGCTCCTTTTATAAAGTACGTGAGGGGAGGTGCAGAGAAGGGCTCTTGCCCAAAGTCAGTGGAGCTAGTCATCGGCAAAGCCAAACTCATTTCAGGTCACTCCACCGACAAGATACTGTGTTTTCTGCTTGGAGAGAGTGCAACTGCTGCGTCTGCTGGTGTCCAGCCGCTGGTCAGGGAGGACTACCTTCAGCACCCACTGCAGGGGCCGGTCCCAGAGAGGGAGGGAGGTCTGGAGCAGACGGAGGTTCCTGTGTAGATCCCAGCCTGAGGCGATCCCTCCTGTGCCCTGTGTTTCACTGAGGTCTTTTTGTTATTGCTGCACTTTCATTCCCTGCCTTTTGGCATGCTTAAATCAAATTAAAGGTAAGAGCCGAGTTCCAGCAGGCTGCTGGGTTAGGTCTGGTCCTTCATCATTTAAAGTCTAAAATGCCCTGTAGGAAACGAATGCTTTATGTAGACCAACTGCAGTCCCATTTGCTACACGGATAATAATAAACCCTTCCTGAGATTAGTGAAGGTTCCTTTCTGAATTAAAATATCACTTTGGGGAAAAGCTGTCTGTCTTCACTTGCTGTTGGGCACAGTCAGTGTCTCTTCCAGCTTGGATTTCTGCCAGAGCTCTGGTTCAGGGCTTTCTCCTGACCCTTATAGGTTCTTACTAATGTTGCTTGGGTTGTGCGTGGAAAAACTGTTGAGTGCCTTTTGGAGGGGGCAGGTGGGGATTAATAAAGTGTAGTAGGAGATAAACAACCTTTGGAGGACTATCAGGACAGTATTGAGAAATGGAATAATGTCATGTCTGCTTGAACTGTGAATGTGCTTTCTTTTAAACGTGCCTGTGGTAACTTGTGTTAGAATTGCTCTCCCTGCCCCCTTCTCTGCTTATTACAGATACTGAGCACAATTTTCAAACTTGGACCAATTCAGTCTATCATCTCCTTGGATAAGTACCCAGCCCCTAAAATGAAAAAAAAACCCCACCACTTTTGCACTGTTTGACTTGTAAACTTGCCTCGCACCTCAGCCTCTTCCCTGAATCTTTTCCCTGAGTGATTCTGCAGTTTTGAAGCTATGAGGATGTTGAATGTTTTTTTCCTTTCTAGAAGAGGAACCAGTCCCCAGCTGCACAGCCCATGAATAATGCATGAGGAGTTTATTTGCTTGTGTGTGGGAGAAATCTTCGCTTCCCGTTCAACATTGGTCTTGTCCTTTCTCTTGCATGTGAACTTTTTTCCTCTGTCTTTTTTTTTGAGCATCTGAGCAGGACATAAATTCACTTGCCTTTGCCAGTGAGGGGGATTTTTCAAGCTTGGTGTTTTGCTCACTTCCAAGTTTGACTTGATACTTTTCTCATTTTAAAGTGTTGTTGAGAGCGTTGAAACGTTGCAGTGGTGTTGAGCAGCACAAGGGGAGCAGATGTCCCCGGTGGCGGTCTCCACTGGGGAATGGGGGTGATTGAAGACCATCTAACTAGTCAAAGCAGATGAGAGGGCCGTGGGAAAAGGCTGTGGCTACAGGCACCACTACCACAAGGGTCATAGATCTTTCACCAGTTTCTTTTTTGCCTCATGACCAATGCATGTTGCCGACACTGGTATGCCTCTGAAAATCAGGTTGGGACTTGCTGGGAGATCCACCTACCTTCCAGCGTGGGGAACCAGCGCCTTTTCGTTTAGGTGGCAGTCTAACTTTGGGGCAAATGAAGAGAGACTGTGACTTTGGAGCTGAATGAGTTGGAGAAGCTCATTTTTAGTATATGTAGAACTAATTTGATCATATTTGACACCAAGTCAGGTGAAGAGAGAGGTATTCAGGCTGAGAGAGCAAGAACACAATCCAAACTTTTTTTCTCTTCTGTATTCTCCGAATGTGATGAATATTTTTTTCCCTCAGCTGTCACAGTCCTCTAATGAATGCTTTTCCTCCATTACATTTTAAAAAATGAGATTCTTTCTGTAGCACAATCCACACTTTAAAAATAACTTTTGTGACGTATTTAATGGTGGCCATTTCAAAGCCTAGGAGATGGTGCTAGAAGAAGCTTCTAATCTAATAGTGAAATGTGTGTGGCACCCACGGAAAAGAGAGGACTAGCTGAAATCAGCTTATTTTTCCTTTCTTGTCTCTTGCTTTTTCAGCTGTTTCTGGTATCGTCCCCGTTTAATTGCAGGGCAGAGCTGAGGAATGTAAAATTGTAGTTGTCGTAAAAACTAGAAGAAAAGGTCTGTTTCTGTAATCTTGTAGCTGCTTGTGTTGCAGAAGCCTACTGAAATCACTGCGTCCTCATTTCAGAACTGAAAAGTATAGTCTGCTTCATCTCTAACTGCTGTCAAATGTTTAAGATTTCCTTTTCCCAGCACTTACTCAGAACACATTTTCAGTTCAGCTAGGAATGTTATTACTAACTGATGAACAAGCCTGAATACTGAACGTGGCGAACGATTGACATTTTTAAAGTTAATCATAGAAACTTTTCATCCAGAAGATGCTGAGGCTGCTCTGGATGCTGATATACCATCTGACACCAGCAGTGAAGAGTGCTGTACAATGTCAGTTCAAGATGAGTGGCTATAAAACAGTGAAAAAGAAATATGATTCCCGTGACACTAAGTCATCATTTGAGTCGGGCAGACTTTCCTGACTGGGAGACTACTAGCGAAAGACACATTCTTGCTAATACCTACGCGCTCGAAGTGCTGTAGTTTGAAGAACACCTCTTGCACAAATTTTAAAATACCACATCAGTGAGAAACTGTCCAACTAATTAAACAAATTGCACCAACTTTTTTTTTGATGTTGTGATAGTGTATTTCTGGAGAAAGAAGTAAGATTGGTAACAGCTTTAGCAAAGAAGATGGGGATTTGGGTACAATTTACAATATTGGGGATGGAGGTGAAATATTTGCACATAAAGCCATTGCTGGGTTTAGAAATGCAATTCATTCCAGCGGAATTGGCCTCCCAAGCCCATTTGTCTCTCTTGAAACGCTATGCTTTGATTCCTGAAGCCTTGCTCAATGCCTACACTGCAGGCACTGCGGTGGTTATAGCCATGCTGTGCTCTGCTAACCACGGCAGAGACCTGGCTCCTGACCCTGTGTTCTCGATTCAGATCTAGCACTTCACTCTTTGAGTAACTGAACAGTTTTCAATGTGTCTATTAGAAATTTTCCCAAGCTCCCATCAGCAGAACGCCAGAAGTCAAGCAGAGGAGTCCAGACTGCTTTCACTCATCCTCACCATTTGTGGTGGGACAGCCCAGCAAGATTCTTCTTCCTGAACGCAGAATTTACTTTGGCTTTCTAGCTGTGACTTGGCATGATTTCCTTTAGCTGGGTTACTGTTACTTTGCAGACTACCCCTATTCTTCTTATCTTTTGTTCCTTTTTACTTTGAAATTCTCTTTTGTTCTTGAAGAGCTTCTTTCAGATATAGGATGTTTTTTTCTGGGTGAGATCATTTAGTAGAGAGCCTTGTCAGCTCTCACCGTGCCTGTAGCAGACGCTACCTCAGGGGGCTCTGGGCTTAAGCATTGTTTACACGCACTTCAGATCTACTGATCCTGCAGCACGGAAGTGGGAAGAGTAGTTGAAAGGGTTACACTCATGTTTAACAGTGTCTTTTTTTGTTGTTTTTTGTTAATGAAAAAAAATGAGCTGCTTCTCTGATACAGGTGATGTTGGGAGACAGGCTGTTACGGATCCCAGTACTTTCTAGGGTAGTTATTTTCCCCTTAATCCCCATTTTGGCCAAATTTGCCATATTATGAAAAACAACTGTGTTAGCAACCCTCTTCCAGTATTGTGTAATCACTTCATCTGTGTTTATCTGCCGAGATGCTCGAAAATTATTTCACTGTAGTGACTGGAGCGGTGATAAGACAGGAGGCTTTTAGGCGATGTTCCAAATGGTTTTTCACATTTCACACCGCCTTGCTTGATGGGAGGGCTAAAGATCCTTGCAGAAGCTGATACGTTATCCACTGCTCATTTTTAATACCTAGCTAGTGGTCTCCTAGGATTAGCAAAGGTTCCTCTCTCAATTATGCCATCTCCATGGGTATTTCTGCCTCTTCTTTATCTTTGCTGCTCTTCCATAGAAAGAGTTGTCTTTAGCTGGCTTCTTGCTTGTGCTTCTCCGTGTATGTAGGATGCTCTCCAGCTGAACATGCAACATGGGAAGAGTATCTCTGTTCTTGTGGGTTGAAAGTTTTTCTCTCAATGAAACAGCAGGTTTTAAATCTTTTAATAAACAACATCCTCATATTGGAACAAGTGCTCAGTTACAAAGGATAGATTGGCCTTTTCTGAGTTTGGCTCCTTTGCCTGTGAACTCTGAGACAATCTAATTTAATTTGTAACAGTATTGTGAAGAATTTTGGTAGTTAGCTACATCACTTCTGGGGTCAGCAACTGTGAGGTTGTTAGTATTTTCAATAGTATTTATGAGCTGAAATACTTAGAAGAAGCTCAAGTACAAATCCCATGAATGCCCCAATGGAAAAACAAAAAACCAAATCCACGAACCCTTGCCTTTTGGCTCATAGAAAATGTTCTTCTTACTTCTAGAGATGTCCTAAGATCTTTTTTGTATTTAAAATTCATCAACTTAGGAAAGTACCCATGTTGTGACTCAGACAAAAAAAAAAAAAAAAAAAAAAAATCCAGACCAAAAAAATCATCAGGGTAACAAATCTAAAGGATTAATAAATATTTCTAGATTTCAGGCTTTATAATTCAACATTTGTTGATTCTTTGGTACTTTCATCTGGCCATACTGAGCACCTTTATCCAACATCTTCTGTCAGATTCTCCTGGGCTGTGTGGGATTTGCGGAGCACTTTCAGTAATAGCAACACTATTTTATTTGTGCCTGGTATTCTGGGAGATATTTTCGAGAGCACATCTTCCAGGAATTTTATACAAGAGGCAACAAAGAGAACACTTATCTTAACAGAGCCATAACTTCACTGTCAACTATAAAAGAAGAGCCAACAAATTCCAACTTGGATTAAAAGTCAGCTGTGAATAGAGGCAAATATTCCTGCAGGCACTGGGCACCCCTCTGAAGAGAAATTGTTGAAAATGCAAATGGCTGAACAGGAGTTCAGTGCAATTACTTTGTATTTCACAAGCACTGTGGTTTCGTATGCCCCAGGTCAGCTCTTACAAGATTTACAGAAGAGATTTCTGGAAGACCTATGGCAACTTTCCACATGCCATCTTCAAAATCCTCCCATTTTCTTTGCAGGCAGATTCACTCTTGTGAAGGACTCCTTCGGGGGATTGGATAACGGATGCCGGTGTGGCCCCACATGCAGCATGACAGCACAGGGCAAATATTGGAGAAGAAAAGCAACTTTTTTTTTTTTTCTCCCAGCTCAGAGCTGTCACATTAGCTTGTGCGAAGTTGTGAAGGCATCCTTGATAGGACATCACATCTTAATAATGCCAAACATTGTCTTGACCATAGATTATATAAGCAGGCAGGGGGTAATAATCAGTTCAGACTCCATGGGGAGGCCATCAGCTAGAGAAGGAACAATTGAGCTTTCAGTACAATTAGAGGCAAACTAAACAAAGTAGCAGACAAGGTAGAGTGGACTCGGAAAGCAACATATTTGCATCAGATAGGAACAAGAGGATGCTGAGACTAAGGTTGTCTCCGTCTGCAGGCAGAGAAAATGCACCCAAAATTTATTTTTCAGGAGGTGGATTCACCACAGCCATCCTGTCAGAAGAGTGTGATAGAATTAATGACTGTCCTCTTTCAGTTTTACGGATAAATCCATGTGCCAGTAGACAAACCAGTTACACAGGTGATACCATTAAACTCCCATATTAATTGGCTTAATTTGACAAAATAGTTTCTTATGTCCCTGCTTCACATTCAAGGCCATCTAGAAGTTCACTGAAAGTTGTTACTTATTTTTGTACCTTCTATTTGTGTGTTGTTTCTTGCTTGGAGCATAGAAAATGAGGATAGATTTGAGGAGGATGAGCATAAGGAGGCAAGAGTGAGGGAAGCCATAAGTTGGAGTGACCAGTTTAAAGACTCTTGAGATTTGGCATAATGTAGAAGGCCAAAATGCTCTGACATGAGCAGGTGGCATCGATTTCTTTCGAAGAGACTGTTGTGGTCCTGGGTTGGAAAGAGGAAAGGCAGGAGAAGCAAACAGCCGGCAGAGTCCTGCTGATAGACAAGATTGATTCAACCTGCAGGACATAATGAGCAGAAAAATCATTGTTTAACCTAGTAGCGGGCAGTACTGGAGAAGAAAAGCTGTTGAGATAAGACTTGGAGCCAATGTGAAGATGCCATTAAAGTCTTTTTGGTCTTCAATCCTGAGTTTGAGGAAAGAAAAGGCAGGGGATAGTTTGAAGCTGTGATCTGATGCCTTTAAGATTTTAAATTCAGGAGGGGAGGGGCGGGCAAAGAGAAAGAGGTTCACAAATTCTATTCATGACATTTTATCTCAAAATGTCAAGTGCTAAATCTCTGGAAATACTGCTTACATGGTGGATGCAGTACTGCATAATTGAAGCCACTGGAGAGTTAAGGAAGTCTGTAGTTTCTGGCCTTTGTTTATTTAAAAATAAAAACTTTGGCAGCACTGTATGTACTGCTGAGTACATATGGCACTAAATCTTAGTGCAAAGTGCTGAGATTTCAGGTACTGAGCAGAGATGCTCCCTATGGCACCATTTCTTCTGATCTCAACAGTTAACCTTTGACGGCCTTTGCTCTTACTTTTAATCCATTCTGTCCTTTCCTGAATTCCTGGGGATAAAGACTGATGCAATTTTGTTCTGAAACCAGGGAATATATTGGTACATGCAAAAAAAATGGTGAAGATGCTTATTTCTGTGACTGAGGAAACGTGCATCACTTGAGTGTTGAAATGTTTAAACATTTAAACAGAGAAGGCTGGAAGGGTCCTGGCTCAGCAAACTTTGAGGTCTTGCATTCATCCTTGAGGTCTTGCAAACACCCTTGGGTTGTTTTGGGGTAGTCAACCCCGGGCTGGCTTTATTCTTCATGTTGTACACCTCCACACAAGAGCAGCAGTGTTAATGTGTCAGGCTGGCCACTGCTGATGTTTGTGTTGCTTTCCCTGTGCTGTTAGCAGGTGTAGCAGGAGCATACGTGTTCCTGCATGGCAGTCACAGCCACGATGGTAGCACAGACAAACACCTTTGAGAATCATTCCTATGGGTGAAGGAGTTTCCTATGGAAACCAGAGTTTCTGTATTCAGTATTTTCTCACCTTTACGTCTGTGGCATCACAATGCAAGTGAATTCGTGTCCTGCTCAGATGCTTAATAATTTTTGTAGATGAAGATGCCCAAAAGTTCCACAACTAAGGTAATCCCACTTTTATGAGTGATCCCTTTGTCCATGGTTATTGCCAGTATTTGTCTCTTCTGATTTTAAACTCTGACCCAAAGATAAATGAGTCTTTTCATTCCTCGGCTCTTTAGGACCCCATAGAAACACGCCTACACTTCTGTAGGATTGCCTCTGAGACAGCATGGTCTGGAAATTGGTGCTGGTGGCTCCCCACCCACCCACCTTTCCCCAAGACATACCTGACCCCTGCACTGCTATTAGAGAGAAACTCCCCTCCAGAAATGTCGCTGGTTGTCCACAGGAATGTTATTCAAAAGAAACAAACATGTGGGACATGCTTTCCTCGTGTTGGAGGAAAGCCTATTTGCGTCTACTGCATGACAAAGATTGTTCAAGGACCGTTCATCCGTGTGTAAAGTTGTCCCCTATAATTCTGCCAAGGCTGAGGAGCTCAGGGAGATCTGCTGGCAACGGTGCCGGGGGCTCTTTCATCCACCCAATTTTTCTGAGATGCTGGAGGTCAGAGGGAGTGGAGATGTAATTTGCTTGTCTGAAGCAGTTGTTCTGCCTTATTTTGTGTAAGTAGTGAGTTTCCAAACTGTACCAAACTTCCAGAGACACAATATCAATACTGCTTAATTTAAATGGGAGAACCGAGCCTCCTCGCTCTGCGATTTGCCTTATGCGAAAGTCGGAGATGAAGCGGGTGAGAGCGAGCACATGTTGCAGGCTCTCTGCTTTGGAAGCTCGTCAGCATGACAAATCACCCCGTGTACGGTACAGCTTACAAGGAGCCTTCCTAGTTGTTTACCTTCATATAATTGCACAGCATGGGTGCTTTTTTAAAATTATTTTTAAGGAAAGTACTGTGTGAGGCAGTTTTGTTTCTTTGGATTCTAACTTTACCAGCATTTTTTTCCAGTGCATATATTGGAGGGAAAAAAATGCACATTTTCTCTTGGTCCGGGTAAAGTACGTGTGTTCATTATAGCAACTCAGAGGATTATGCACAATTAAATTTTAATTTTTTTCTCAAGGTAAATATTTAATTGCTTTGATTTTGTTTTGTTCATATCCCAGGACAAAAGGGATGGTAGTACAAGCAAGTTCCTTTAAGCATTCTTTTCCATATAGCATATGTTTCTGTATAACTTGCACCACTTGCCTTACGCTAACCTTGTCCTTACAAGCCAGCCCTCTGCTTACAGATTCCACTTCCTAAAGTTTTACAGGGCGTGCGTGTGCACGCGTGTGTCTATGTATATAAATGTATGTGTAATAAAAACAAAAGAAAAATCTTGGCTTTCACTTGAACTTCGTTGAAAGCTCTTTGTTTTCCTTCCAGCAAACCGGATTGAATGTAACTCTACTGAAGGCACTTCTGTAGCACCTTCCCTCAGAGATCTGAAACGATTTTCTCACCGCCGCTAAATGCTGAACTTTCCTACACACTCATAAAGTAATATCCTGCTATCTGTGCTGTAGGGTAGAAAAATTAAGAGCAATTTTGAGTGCGACATACTGTTTGGAGGAGAAAGGAGCCAAATTTTTAGCTCTTGGTTTTGAATATTGTTGTGTATTGACACAGTCATATTTTTCTGGGAGACAGGACTCTCTTCTACTTCAGTGTGCCAAAATGAAGTGCAATAGTTACACGTGTAGCAGCGTAACTGCGTTGTCGGTCAGTGTTGAGCGTAGCTTTTTGATAGTGCAGGAACAAATAGGTAAAATACGGAAGGAATAGCAAAAGGTATTTTTGAGCAAATATGGAGTGTGTTCCTTACCTGACCCCTGATCTGTTGTAGCTTAACCAGTCACAGCGTGGACTCCAGCTTCTGAAAAACATGTGTTTAAAAGTCAATTCACCAAGGAAAGGGGGAGAAAATCGCTCCAGTTGGCAGGTGCTTGTCTACTGTTTGGCGGCATAACTTCTGGCCAAGGCGAAGGGAGATGCTGCCGTGCAGAAAATGAGTCGAGTCTGCTCATCCATCATACCTAGTGTGAAGGTTTGAATATATGATGGCAAGAAGAGGAGATTTGCTTCCCTGAATTTGCTTTTGTTCAATTTCTGGTATGAACTTACTGTCTGTTTAACAAACAAAGGGAGAGGGCAATGGTATTAACCATTGTTTGGTGATTCTATGGTGGTTGCGTTCCTAATAAACTGTAAAAAGCAAGCTGACTACAGGACGGTTGATGGCTAGGTTAATATACACTGTAGTGGAGTCATTTTAAAATAATCCAAGCAAAGAAAGGAGATTTATATAAAAGTACATTTCCATTACTTGTGCCGCTGGCACACTAATGTCTCATCCAACATAGCGAAAACCCAGCAGCATTATTCTTGTTTCATGTTATAACATCCGTAGACTTTAGTATTGCTTTCCTTTGTTAATTTTTGAAAGATTACTTGTTAATTAACAAGTTAATTGACTCAAATGTGTGTCTTGACTGAAAAGAGCTTGAAGGAACGTAGCAGGAGTCTCATGTTTGGTTTTTTGGTGTTTTTTGTTTTTTTTTTTAATAAATGGCAGCACATTTTAAGCTCACTTTTTGTTACACTTTTCATAAGAGCTTAACACCTGGTGAAGCATGTAAGTGGAGTTACTACTTAGAAAGTCTGTCTGCTTGCTTTGGTATTGAAATAGAAGCAGCTTTCTTCCAAAAAGCTATCCCAAAGGGCCAAGACTGAAGTATTTTGTATTCCCACTACTTCAGGAATTTTTCCATACTAAGGAGTTTGGCATTTGCCTTGCTTATAGAACCAGGCAGTTCTCTTATGTAGCTCCATTAATTTCCCCGCTGCTAAATGCGTATTCCTAATTGCATTAAGTCAATGTATGTGAAGAGATCAGAGGAGGGAACTGGTGCAGAAGGGGGGATACTCAGTATTGTGTGCTTTGAAGCTGTGGGATTGAATGACTCTGTCATGTTGGATGTGACCTTCAGATTGGTAAAGCGACTGTGTAGCTTTTGAGAGATGCGTGGTATAATTAATGATTAATCGGGGTGCGTTGTTTTGCATATTTTTGAATTCTGCAGTCAAGGCCTATGTGTATAATGGATGGTTTTTATTTTCTTTCTTCTGCGACTCGTCTTTGCTGACTGCATCCATTTGCTTCGTGATGTCTGTAGGCTCTAATAAATTGAGGAGTTTAGGCAGACAGCTCCTTAGGCAAGAACTCTCCCTTGGCTGGTGATGCTGTTGAGATCTGCCTAGACTATAAAAGGCTCAGGAAAGGGGACAAGCTTTTGGCTGAGAGGCATAAGAGAAGTGTAACAACTTTGATGTCCGCACTTCTTCCCTTTTCTTGGATTTTTAATTGACATTAGGAAATGGAGCAGATCATTGGATTGATACGCAAAAAAAAGACCGAGTCAGAAATGCTCCTAGGAACTCTCCTGTTGGTGGTGTTTGCACTGATGTTATGAACCCCAAGATTTTTAGCGGTTTTCATAAATACCTTAGCTGCCAGAGTGATGTGATAAAGCAAAAATCTGAGTTCTCATCATAGAAAAAAATATTTGTCCATGTATTTGGGGAGAACAGCTTGAAGATGTGACAGCTTTGGATTTGAATGCATGAAAAAATCCCCACCGAAACAAACAAAAAGAGCCCCACAGCTTCAATTCCCATGATGTTGCTGTCTTGTATAAATATCCAGAGAGAACTGGTTTATAACTGCATGTTTCTTAAGAGACTATATCTTTCACCAGCTCCTGCTTCCTTACTCTCAAAAGCCTGAACCATTCTTAATATCATAATATTACAGGTCAGAGAAGGGATCCTATATAATACAATCCATAATAATTTGCCTAGCAGTGTCTGCATGAAGCTAATGTCTTTTGGTTGACTGGAATACTTGGCTTTTTTTCTGTCATTACCTGGAGACTTGCCACTTGAAATTATGGTGGACAGCTGCTATTTTTATTTATTTTTTTTTTTAACTTTTCCCTTCCCATGTGTTTGACTATAGCCTGCTGGTGAGACCCTGTGGCTGGAAAAGGAGAGGTTCAGAGAGATGAGAATTGCCACACACAGTAACCCTAATATCCTCACAGAAAGCACTATGGCCATGGGAGGAAGAATTGTGATTCTTGCTTCATCTTTAGGGAGAAGAGAGGATCTTCTTCAAGGTTAACCATTTGTAGACAGGACAGATCAGTTAAAATTTGTCCTGTTATCATGATGCTACCTTCCGTATCCCTGCCAAAAAATCAGTATTACAAACTAAATAGAGTTACAGGAGCAGCCGTGGCAAGAATTAAAACAAGACTGAGGTTGGGTCACTCAGAGTGTTGCTTCATTTTTCTCCTGCTGTGCAAGGAAGGGGAGCACCCTTCTTTGTCCCATGGGGCATGAGACAAGAAATAATGGGCTTCAATTGCAGCAAATGAGATTTACTTTAGTGACAAAGACTTTCTAGGATGAAATACTGCATTAGATTGCCCTAGATTGCTTCTGGGGGTTGCGGCACCTCCATCATTGTGGCTCTTCATGAATAGATTAGAAAACATCTGTCAGGAGTGCTACCTGTAGAGCTGCTCCTGCCTTGGGGCATGGAGATGGGCTAGATGACCTCGAGAGGTCTCTTCCAGCCCCGTTTTCTGTGATCTCTAATCCAGGACTTCTCATTACTTATTCCTCAAAGCCCCAAAGGTGACAGGACTATCACACTTTGTTTTTACCCTTACACAGTCTTTTTTACTGGATGCTTTCTACTCAGAGAGGCTGGCTTCAATTACGTTTGTCATATGATTCTCCTTTCTTATAGCCTCTATTTTTTACTTTTTTTTTATTGTTTCTTTCAGTCCATCCCCCCTAGGAATTTTCTCTTCTTTTTTTTTAAATGGGTCCTACTCACTTCCAAACTTTTTGAAAGCAAAACTTGCTTAAATCTTAGATCTATTTTGTGGATTTGAAATTTCAAATAAGACAAAATGAATTAGAGGAGCTGTTGACTACCGATGTCATGCTCAGTGCTGCAACAGATACAAGAATAGGAACTGTTTTTGACTTGTTGAAGTAAGATCAATGTGGACAGGAGCAGATGATGAGATGAGGATCTGCCCAGGACAGAGGCTATTTTGCCTGTCTGTACAGGACTTGGTACAGTGTGGCCCCGGACCTTGTGTAACGGCTGCTCTAATAATCTTATTATGGGAAGCACACAAGATACCAGATGTGTACAGTCTGCACGTGGCTGTAAGGTGTAAAAGAACTAAAGTTTGTGCTCTAAAGTGATAACATAATGATTTAAGGGTGATTAAGAAACACGGTAAATTAAAAGATAGCACAATCCTGTAAGTGATGGGTTTTTATTCAGGTATCATAGCAGCAAGAAGTACCCTACACAGCTGCACAGTCCTCTCTCCCTGGCACAGCTGGATGTTTCACAATCTGGTATGAAACAGTAGTGTCCCGTTATATTTGTCCCTTTTCATTTCTTCCTCAATTGGAATTAAATTTGTTTTGTTAGCAGTGTGTGATGGCTTTTAAGTAGTTTCCTTGCAGGTTCACTTTAGGGCTTCCCCAACTCTTGATTTGGGTTAGTAAAGTGGAAGACTGGGCAATAGAAGCAAGGTGTCAGGCTTGAGGTAAACAAACATCTTGCTTTATTGCATAGGGGTTTTCCAGTTCAGCTCTGGGGTGCCTTGGTCTATGAAATATTATTTCTGTATTAATTCTTCACGTGTCTGAATGTAATCACTACAGTCAAAGTTGTAGAGAGGAAGGTGCTTGGAGCAATCCTTGCCATGGTGATGGCCCCGCTCATGTGGTCTGTGCTTGGAGAGGAACGTCACGCTTGGGGCATCATACTCATTTCAACAACTGTCTAAGACTTTGGTGGCTGTCTTCCTCTTGTTGGCCTCCTTCCTCCTCCTCCATGGTTTAAACTGACAGTCGGAAGATGAGAAATCCCTGGAGGCGTTTTGCACAGGGCTGCACGAGGTAGCGATTCACCTAAATGTTTTATGTTCCATGCATATTTTATGTTCAGTAAATGAAGGCACACTTGCAGCAGTGGCGCAGAGGTGAAGCGCCATGTGGTGGGTCTGATGGGCACAGTATTGTGATGTGAGCCCACTACTGGTCGCTGCACATCTGTGATACATGGGGCAACATATCTGCAGGGTTTTCAAGTTTAACTTGGGTAATAATATTTAAATCATGCAATTACCAACCCTTCCTCCTGACTTTAAAAAAGGTTGACTAACCCCATTGTGTTATTTTTCTGAGGAGTTGACTTTTTTGTAGCTAATTATTCTATCTAACCGCTCAGCTATACATTGAGTACTGCTTGCTCTGTAGATAAATTTGACACTCAGTATTTAACTATGCAGTTAAAAAAAAAAAAAGGAAAAAAAAAAAAAGAGGGAAACTCACTTTGGTAGCTCCAGGCTGCAGGAGTTGCCATGTCTGCTTCAATCTATCCACTCCTTCTAAAGGGTCTGGTTGCTGGAACCCACAGACCCCTCAGCAAAGTTATGAAGGCAGAATTGGAAAAGCGTGTCTTTATGGAGACTTTGATTGGGGTGACCAGAGCTACTGTGCTAAAGAGCTGTCAAATACCATATGTCCAGAAGCCCTGTCATCTGGATTTCAAAGTCAGAGCCATATTTTAAGAGACTTGCCCTTTTCATCCTATCTGGTCTGCGGGGGAGTGTCGCTGGGACTGAACCCTGTTTGGCTGCATGAAAGAAGCGTGCCAGGCTTCCTTTGCCAGGGACTTTGAGTTTAAATCTATTTCAGACCTTTAATAAGGTCAGTCAAGGCTGCCAGCCAGAACCTGTGTCTAATTCAACGCTCTTAGAATCACAGAAATATAAAATCGCCAATCTTGGGCTGGAGGGCAGGGAGCGAAGGAAGTATTAGATGCTTTATAAACTGCAGAATATGCTCTCATCGCAAACTGCTTCTGGAGTCCGAAGCAAGCAGATGTGTCCCTGTGCACCAGGAAGGTCACGCGGGCTCTCTGCTGTAGTCTTTGGGCTCCTCCAGTGGAGATCTGGTTGCTGGTCTGCAACCTAAAGAAGCTGCTTTTCTTCGTTTGCCAGGAGAGGTCAGGATGATGTTCCTTAATTTATCTTAGCTTTTGGGTGGTGTACCTTTCCAAGGTGAGCTGTACCTGGCTGGCCAGGCTCCCCACGTCTGTAACATTTGGGCTTTTGCTCTGCAGTGCGGCAAGGGGGAAGCAGAAGTTGCGTGTGGGTTTTTGGGTCTGGATTAGGTTGAACCGCACCGTGGGCTATGGTTGGCGAAGAGGGGGAGAAGCTCCACTTGATGCCTTAGTGGCCCCTTCCCATCCTCTGCTGATGACCCAGAAGAAAGGTACCCAACTTAGTCTTGGTCTGTATATTCTGTGATACTTAATTGCCTCAGTGAAAATATTTGTGTGGATTCCTAGTAGAATAGTAGGAAATTTATTTCTCGTTTACTTTATTCCTACTTTGCTGTAATGCTTCAGCTTGTGCTCTTATTTGTAATCTAGCATGTGTTCTTTTAAAATTGGAAGGAGCTGACATCAGTGGTTTGAAGAGCCAAAGGAAAGATTTCTTATAACGGTAATCAGGCTGGCTAATTTCCCAGAAGCATCTAGACCTGCTGAGAGACAGAGGAGCCAGTGTACAGGACAGTCTCTTATTCCATAGTTGGGTCTAATTTAATAATACTTTGTTGATTTGCAATGCAAGTTTGATTCTGGGTTTTGACTAGTACCTTGGAATGCAGTTTTCTTGTGATCTGGAAAATACTATATTTGTTTGATATTATTGTATCAGGAGGGGTTTGATTTCGTTGGCTTCTTTACTGAATAATTTGATGAATGTGAAATGTGAATGCTTTAATGTGATTTCTCACTGATTATTTTCATATTAAAGCCTTGTGATCTGAAGAGTAATAAGTTTGTATTCTCTTGCCATCTTGTAAGTAGGTCTTAGTTTTAACCTTGTATGTTTTTAAAATTGAATCAGCAGAAATTGCAGAAATTATGTTTATAGTCACTTGCCACCTTACTAATGGATCTCAGCTTTAATTTTTCTGATTCTCCAAATTGATTCAGCAGAAATTATGTCACTAGGATTTGATGAAAGCGTGCATTTTCAGCTGAATCCTTTCCTAATGTGTTAAATTGTCGTACGGCAATGTGAAAAGTCTTAGCAATATTAGCCTCTTACCTAATAGATCCTTATTTCTCAAAGTATTTTGAGAGTTTGGTGTTTATATTTTTCTAATAAAATCTTGACTGCTAGTAAATCGTACTTGTCAATTTTGTAGTTAGCTGCTGTATTCATTTTGGAGTTATAAATAAAATTGGAAAGTAAATTTGGTATCTTGGTATTATACAGCAAAAAATAGTTGTTGCAGTAGGGCTGCCGTCTGCTGATACACTTACCTCCTGTTAGCTAATCGCTGCTTTTATCTCGCACGTTTTGGCCCGACGAAATCCAGCTTGCTGTGGTGACGGCTGGACGCAAGTCGGGATCTGCGCGCTGGCGGATCTGTGACACGCGCTGGCGGGAGGAGGTTTGCGCAGTCGAACGCCCGCCTTCGCTGGCAGCCCACAGCCTCCCTCGTCCCCTTGGGGTGCTGGGGGTGGGCTGTCCCCACGTGGCGGGTGCCGCGCTCTTGCTGCCTGGTTAAAGAGGTCGAAGCGAGGAGGTCGGCTTGCCA
>NW_010525457.1:56353-56966 GCF_000687285.1 Phaethon lepturus | reverse complement strand
GGCGGCGCTCGCGGCCTCCCGCGGCTACGGAGGGAGCATCGACACCTTTCCCTCGTCTCGCACCTCCTCCTCTTCCACGGCACCGAGTACCTCTGGAAATGGATTATGCTGCCATGCGTGACACTCGTCACATTTTTTTTCTTCCTTACTAGAGTAGGAAGCTTGGGAGTTTTTTTTTTTTTAATTTAGTTTATCCTTGTTGTATGTGCTTGTTGCTGAGGGTAGGCTAAAAAATACCCCAGAAGACAGAAAATTAGGGGATTTTTTTTAAGCGATTCTGAGGTCTGCCCAGCTAGCGGGGGTGCCAGCTGAGCCCCTGCAGTGGTTTACTTGTCAGCTCTGGTTTTCCCTGCCTGCATTCTTGTTGCAAAGGGGTAATTCTGAGGGTAGTTTTTAGCTCCTCGTGCTCCCTGACAATGCACAGAAGTTCTTCCTTCTCACTCGGAGCCATTTTTTACAGGTCTGCAGGAGCAAGGAGACCAGACCCCTCCTGAGGGGCTGGGTGGGTGAGGGCCATGCAGATGTGCACAGTGGTTGGCACTGGCCTCTGCAGATGGATGGAGATTGAGGATCCCCTCCACGCCGGGGGGCGGGGGGGGGGGGGGGGGAAAAA
>NW_010525457.1:38339-56342 GCF_000687285.1 Phaethon lepturus | reverse complement strand
TGCAAGCTGCTCTTCTGTGAGCCCTTCCCCGGGGTGGTGCGGCAACATCTCCGTGCTGTAGAGAGGCCATGCAGAGACCTGCACATCCCACCCAGGCCTCTGCAGCCAGCCCCGGTCCCAGCCCAAACCTTGCTCTGTGCTTTAGCCTTTGAAACTTGAGTCCTTTTACCCCTTCTGAAGGCTAGTTTCTGCGGAACAGGTATTTGTCCTGAGTGAGAGGCAGGTGAGTAAATAACCCTTTAGGAAAAGCAGATGGGACTACGAATTTCTTTCTCTTCTTTGTTAATCTCTTTAATAATGCAAGGAGCATTAATAAGTAAGTGGACTGGGATGCAAAGTTTTTTTCGATACTGTTATACAACACCTGCTGTACGTGTACAGGGCTCCCAAAACCACCTCCTTAAACCCTTCGTCCTGAAATTGCACCTCTCTGGGTGGCTCCTGTGCTGTCAGTGGGCTCTGAGCACGGGTGCCAGGGTCCCCCCTGGGAGGGCATTATAGGGTCAAGGTTGGATGGTGTTGCGGTGTAACATGAAGTGGTATTGTATACTATTTTAGGAACATCTCAGGTTTTCGCAGGGGGAAAACCGGTGGTGGGTTAGCTGCCTGGATTTTGTACACAGCTGAGGCTGAGAAAAAGTCTGACAATTTCTTGAAGAAAAGCAAGTTGTGTCTTGCATGCAGGGAGCAGTGCCGTCCCTAACGTTGTAGTTTGAAGTCCAAGGCCCAGATGTGCCTTCAGTTTGCTTTACTGCTATCAAAGTAGAAACTAATAAAACTGTGCCAAATCCCAAGAGAGACTTGAGGAGATTTCTAGGAGCACTTTCCACATTTCATGTCTCCCACACAGCTGCTTTGGCTGAATGGTGCAGGCTAATACGTGAGCATCGCTGCTGCTGCTGGTTTGATGCATGGCTGGCAACTGTTTCCTACAGTCCTCTCCTGGGAGCGATCACCTGCGTGCTGACTTGTTTGGTGTTAACTTCGGCAGCCTCAGTGTTGACGTATAACTATGTTTTTGCTTTCTTTGTCACCTTGAGCTGCCTCTCCATTAGCTGGTTGAATAAAGAGGATAACAATATAATGGGACAAAATGTGTCTAAATTAGTATTTGCAGTTCTTGTGATAGGCTTGTGAGGGAAGGGTGGGCACTGCCACCTGCAGTAGCCTGTGGTAGAGAGGAGCACGGTATGGGAAGAAGGTCAGGTTATACTAAAATGATTTAAGAGCATGCAGTGAAAAGCAAATGATCATTTTAGAGGCAAAATCTACCACTTAGGCTAAAAGTTAATGTCAGTTCTTGCAAGCTATAACAATATCCTGCCCATTATGAAAACTGCCACCACTTACCGAAGTGAAATCCTTAAACCTTCCCGTAAGTGGCTGCTAGTGAAGTCTGTGCAGTAAACAGCAGCGAGGTCAGGCTGCTGACCTTGAAAAAGAGTTTTCGCTTCTGGAGCAGTGACTCCTGGAAAGGCAGGCAGCTAACTTTATTTTTGCTGTTTTATATTGTGCAATGTCCATAGTTTTATAAACAATCTTTCCCCATGTAGGCACATCGTCAACTGTTTCCACTGAGTGTTCGCGTGGGAGGGTTGGACCGAAATGTTTTTAAATGTATTAGTTTGGAAATTAAGTATCAGTGTTGTAAAAAGCCTATGAAAAGATTAAACAGAGAATATTTTGGGGAAGGGAAAGATAACATCGTGTCCAAAAAGGGTCTATAACTTGTTAATACTGTGAACAGAGTGTGGCTGTACAAGTCACCAGCTTTCTGAAGATTTTATAAAATGACACAACTCACTACATGGCTGAGCTTAATTTAGTAATGGATCAGTGTCCTTTCTTCTAGGCAGCGATGCTACTGAAGTAGAGGTTTCATTATATCATGATAACACAGATACTCCAGAAGTTAAATAATTGGAGACAGGCGCTGGAAAAACAGTGAATACACATTACACTTACGACTGGTATTGCTGAAAGCCACCTAATTGTATTCTGCTGCAATTAATAATCACCTTAATGGCTTTGCATCTTTATGAATATATAAAAATAAATAAGACAATACACAGGCTAGGATAAAATGTTGGTTCATAAACTTTTATTGCTGAAGAGTAATTAAGCATGCTGCTAATCACAGCATCATTTTTCATTGCGGATAGGTTTGGGTGCGACGGGAAAGTTTGAGAAAGAAAACGTGACAATCAAGAAAATTACCTTGCATGAAAGATTTCAAATCATGGATATTTAAAACTAAGTATATGTTTGCTTCTTATTTGCCTGCCCATTACCTGTAGCATGGCTTTTTGACTTGATACACCCCAAGTACGTGGAAGGGCATTGGTTCTTATCCCTCTCTTCCCTGTGAGATGGCTGGTGAAGTTTTTGTCTGACTTCTTTTAGTATTGAATGGGAAGTCATACTGAAAGACTAGAGAAGCTTCTGGCCTTTAAACAAATACTAATAATCTCTGAGGTTTTGAGATTAAAACTTGTCTCATGGGTATGCAAATACAAATTCAGGATAAGACTGCAGAGAGTATTGCTTGAAGTTATGACCCAAGTGGAATTACCCTCCGTTTACATCCATGCCACCGAGAGATGAACTTCACTGGCTGAGATTTCTATCCAGTCTGCACAGTAACTGCTTACCCTCATTAGGATTTTTTTATCCCTTTACAGGCCTGTGCATTACAAAATGTTCCTGCTTTGTTTTGACGTGACCTTTCATAGTCACTACAAATCAATAGACTTTAATGCATTTATTAAATAAGGAGGATTCTAGGGATTAACACGCAAGGTTCACTGCTGTAGCAAAGGGAGGAGGTGAAGAGTGGAATCTTGCTGCACAGCCGAGGCAGGCTGCTGTGGTTGCAAGAGTAGTCTGCTCCTTTTCTAGTAGGAGCTGGTGACTGCCTGCTGATCAGGCAGCCCAAGTCACCACTGCTGCCTTCTCCTTCACTCTTAAACTTCTTTCAAAGGAGGAAGCTTGCTCATATCGTTTTCCTTTTTCTTCTTTTCTCCTGTGAAGGGTAATTACTTTTTATTCCTCCTGCTTTGGTTGGACTATGCTTGACATCCTAGGGTTAGGGAGTGATGGGACTTCAAACACAGCTGGATACCATTTGAGCTTCAAAGGAACTGAAGTATTTATTATGAAATGTGCTTTACGGATGCCACACAAACCTTTACACCCTTCCTGTATCAAGTTATGGAGAATAAGATCCAGCTGATAAGAGGATGCCAGCTTTCTGATGTTTGTAGGGGCATTACAAATGGAAGCTCTCACTTAAAAGCATTGCTTGAGTAACTGACAAATTATAGTAGGAGACTGTTGTTCTATTTCTGAAGTTATCCTTTGAGTTAGGACTTAACCATCCACAGTATTGAGGAAAGAGATTATGGCTTGCAACCCTAGATGAATGGTTCTTAGATAAAAGTTTGAAAGCTCTTTTTTTGGTTGCAGATCTTGAATCTTTTCAGCATTCATATCAGCAATCTCTGCATTCAGCTTTTCTTTAACCTTAATGTCTAGTGCCATCTGCAATCATCTAAATATACGTGTAAATCTCCTTTCAGATTCAGAGTGTTGGCTTCTTACAGTTGTGTTGCATTACGCTGATGTTGCATTGATTGGCTTGGTGTGAGAAACATAATTTACTTGGGAGGACCAGCGACTTGGACATAGTGCAGCACTTCTAACTTTGCAGCTTTACTTCTGACCTGCATTTAATGACAGTTTTTCTTTGAGATGAGCAAATAAAAGAGTTTTTAGTAAAAACTCAAGGTGCCATGCTGAATAACTTTAGCAGGAGAAGTGAGATTACTGCCTGCGCAGTTGACACTCAGACAGAAGTTCCTAAATTCCTGAATCATTTAGCTGTGGGGATATTGGTGGCTGTATTTACAACTTTGGTTGTGAAGAAGGAAGTAACTTGGGTTCCTGAAGATTCACTGGCTGTAGAAAGGTGTTTTTGTTTGACCAAGCTAAGTCAAAGGATTTTTAACATAAGCAGAGCTTTCTCTCCTATCTTTTGTAACCCTGAATTCCCAATCAGCTTATTCTGTGCTGTAGTTTTTGTTTCGAAGAATGCATTGACTTTTTTTGACCTGATTTAATTTTAAGTAACACGATTTGTGCAACTTCTGTGCTCAATTTAGTGTCCCATAGTAAGTATATACATACATATCTTGTCTGTTGCGAAGTTTAGCTACCCATATTTGTGCAAATCTCTGGTTTACATGTAAATAAAGGATTGGTGTTCTTTAGCATGCCATTGAGTTATCCCTTAGAAACTAATAGTAGAACATGGATGTCCTGGTACATCTTCACTCTGCATGTCTGTAACAAGGCTTTTTATGCCCATTATTTATGTGTATTAATAAGGCATTGCCTGTTTAAAGCCAGTAATTCTCTTATGTAGCTGATGCCTTGTGATGTGTCTTTGAAAAGATTACAGGTTGACCCCCATCCCTGACCAAACAAAAATAAACCCAAAATCTGGGAATTGCAGCCTACTTATGGCATGATCTGCTACAGCATATTAAAACCAGAGTATGTATATGAATGGTTTTCTCTCAGTACATGACAACTCTTACACAATGGTATCTTGAAGTGTCAACATGCATTCAGATCTCAGCATGTTAAGAATGATTTAGAAGGAAGCAGTGTCAAACCATATTGGTCAAATTTTTGTGTCTTAACATTTAATTTGGTTTTTTTCCTCAGCTGCTTTACAGGAAACAATGCTTTGAGTGGGTTCAAAAAAACACCCCAAAACAACAACACACAAAAAGGTCTATAACTGTAAGCAAGAACCTTAAATAAATTATCATGCTAAACATATCAGAAGGGGAATTTTATAGCATTTCTGCTGTCTTGGGATGTAATCTGCAATAACAGAAGAGTGATAGATATGCACACAGCGGTGGTTAGATGATCAGTAATTGATTGTTTTCTTCTTAAAGAAGAAAACACCATTGATTGTCCATAAAGCATGTGATAGAGGGTGTCTGGAAATGGTACTTAAAATTGTTGAGTTTCAAAAGTGAGCATTGATTATATTTCTGGGCCATACCTCTCAGTTAAAAGT
Source organism: Phaethon lepturus (assembly GCF_000687285.1). Lineage (NCBI taxonomy): Eukaryota > Metazoa > Chordata > Aves > Phaethontiformes > Phaethontidae > Phaethon > Phaethon lepturus. The sequence goes on along the minus strand of NW_010525457.1, from coordinate 51,250 downwards.
TAGAGTAAATAAAGTCATTAAGCTAGAATACTCTGAGACTTTTGCCTGAGAGGTCAGGAGGTGGCTTGAAAAGACAATTTGTGTCCTACCTTTGTAATTGTTCTAGTGAAAAGTAGAAAAAAACCTACAGGTTAATTACATTAAATAGAGGAACTTATGTGGATTGCTCCTTTTCAACTTCCATTAGTATTTTTTTTTTTAGTGATTAAAGCCCTTAATGAAGTACTATAACTTTTTGTGAAACCTGTCTTTAGGTGCCCAAAGAGAACCCCATAGTCCTAGACTTGTCAGGTAGACCAGGAGGGGTCATGTTGCTTAAACGACAGCAGCTGGCCTCAGGTGATATACAGGTGGGCTATATCAACACACAAAAGATCAGAAGAAAGGCATATCTTCTGGCTACTTTCCTAAGCAGAAGGAAATTTTACTTTTTTTTTTTTTTTTTCAATTTCACTAAGCCAGTAAAAGCTAAGGCTTGTAGTGGAGAAATGCATGAAGTTCTAGTTTCAGCACAGCTCTACAGTCTCCATTGCAAGGTGTTGGCTTCCTGTAACTTCATCCAGATTGGGATGTCATCCTGGCACCCTCATTCCTGACACAGGTGATGCAGAATTGATACGTCTCACAGAGCAGCCACATCAGCTTGAAGCATGCGCAGTTGCTTGGTGCAGGTTGAAAGAGACCCACATCTAGGCTGCACCTTCGGCACATCTCAAAGTGCCGTTATTTTGGCAGCTTGCAGTGTTAATGCCAATTAGTGTAACAAGGCAATTCAAATGAGGTTGAAAGCCACTATATTCACAGTAGCCTAAATGTATTGGAAATAAGTCTTGAGTTATGATGGTGCCTTTATCTTTTGAAGGCAAAAGAGCAGTTCCTGGCAATTTGGTGTTGTGCTTCTCTGCATGCAGAAGTTCTTCCTGAAGCACTTTTCTATGTTGTTATATGCCGTATGCACAAATGTGTCAAAATAACTTTCCCTGGAGCTGCTAGGATACTGCTAGAAGTTTCCATAACAGCTGGCATAAAACCAAATGAATCCAGAGCCCTTCCAGCGTGATGTGCAGTGTGTGGAAGAAGGTTTCTTCTATAAGCTCTCATCTTTCAAGGCATGGACCAGATAGTAACTAATAGGGGTTAGAAGGAACTTTCTCCAAAGGATAGGTGGTTACATAGTTCTCCAGCATGGATTTTTTAGTGCTTCCTTAAGAAGCATTTTGTATTGGATCCTCTTAGAAGCAGAGGATAGGATATTTAATAGCTTGCTGCTGAGCTTGCATGTCTCTTCCATACAAATTGAAGCTGCAGATCCTGGATTCCACTTAGGGTGCATTCTTCTGGCATGCTCCCATCTTTGCATGAAATGCTCTAGGGAGTTGAATAAAGCACAGTTTGGTTCACAGCAGAAGTACAGACCATGCTTTCTGTCTCAGACTATTTAATGGGAACTTACATGGCGTTCTTGAGGTAACATAGCACAGAGACCAAGGTGCCACCAAAACCCTGTCTCTTAGCAAAGGCTGGAAATTAATTGGGTGGAACGTGTCCAGACGATGGTTGTAGGATTGTGTGCCCTGCTAGCTGTTAACGTGTATGCATGCGCTCTGCAGCAAATAGGAAAGCATGCAACTAACTTAGCACTCAATAAATTGAGTCAAATTATCCTCTTTCTAAGTCTAAGTGCGTAGGAGGTTAATGCAGTTCAATGAGTTGCAAGCTGTGACCTGGCCTACCTGTAAGGTACCAGCCCAGCCAGCTGACCTACCCCTGCGTGCACGGGCTTGGGACGTGCTGCAGAGGTGGGATCAAACATATGCGTAAAAGGTTGTCCAGTCTGGTTTTAAAGATACCAAATGAGGGATAGTTTGTCATGTTCTATAACAACTTCCACAATTAGGAAGTTTGTGTCTTATTTGAAGGTTGAATTTATGTAACTTCACTTTACAAGCGCTACATCTTATTTTGTCAGCACGGCTGAAAAACCCCTTACTATCAGAACCTCCATTTGAGAGTAGCTATGGATAGTGATTAAATCATCTTGTAGCCTTCAAACTGATGATCTGAGCAACTCTGGGGACCCAAGACCTCTGGGTTTTGTCTTTGGACACCCTACTATTTGACATCCACCTTGAATAAGTGTGGATGCAAAAGCTGGAGTGCAGTGTTATAGGAAACACAGTTTCCTATAACATAATACAGTGTTATTCCTATAACATAATTCCTATAACTGATATAGTGTTATAGCACTACGTAGAAAGCTCAAATTACGGCCTGTTTTCACTGAACGGTCCCCTTTTTGTATGTTCAAGGTTGCGGTATTTTTTGCCACCTCATTGCATAAAGAGCTTGTGTTGTGGACGTTAGCTGTAGGAAAGAAGGAATTGTCTTATGTCTGTAGATACTGTTGAATGCAGGGCAAAATATTTTGTGTGTCTCATTTTGAAAGCTTGAAATTAAATGGATCAGCCAGCCACAAAACCTGTTGGTGTAAATCAACAGGACTTCAGCAGAATTCTGCCAATTTATACCATGTCAAAGTAGCATGGCATGATGCAGTAATTCTTATTACTACAACTGTGCACTGCTTAGAAGCAACGCAAATTGTTTTAAAGAGGTCTTATATTTTGTTACTAGTAGATTATGTTTAATTAAATAAAAGTACATGTTAGTTTTGGCTTATTATGCACTTGTATAGAGGGTAAAATATAAATTGTCCTCGTGAGATGAACCAGTACATTCATTGTGAGACTTAAAGGGAAGTGACAAGCCTATAAGTAGGTGAAAATTGAGAGTTCAAGTGTTTTCTAGGAAACTGAGCGCTTACGTGATTTAACTGGTAGAGTGCTGTTGATTTCAGGGCACAGAGCTTTTGCTGCCTAAATCACACATGCTGTCAAAAGGTCCCAAAGTGTGTTTTGGCTTTTGGTAGCATATAGGCAGAAATAATGTCCGACTGTTGAACTTGAGTCACTGGAGATCAGCCCTGCAAAGGTCGCATCAGTAATTTAGAAGCACAAAAGGGTTTGTATCTCATTCCTAGCCTACTACAGACAAGTTTGTTCTATTTTTGCAGGAAAATGTACAAAGAAACTAAATTTTCACCACAAACAAAAGTACTCCTGCCTTTGGAAGAAGTTATTAATGGTCCTCATATTTATGTATCGGCTGCTGGTAGTCCCTGCCTTGCTTAGCAAGATTTAGACATTAGAATATCTTACGTCCATAATAAATGATCAGATTAGCATTATGATCAGCATTAAACGATCAGATAGGAGCAATCGGCTCTGTAGGGCTCGTTTCCCCTCTGTACAGTTCTGCTTGTCCAACAGTGGCACTTGCATTATTTGGAATGACCTTGGCTGTGAGGTGTTTTCGAGTGCTGGGAGTTTGCTGCAGAAAAGCTCAATAAGCCCAGTTAATATTAGTGTAGCAACAAAGATGAACATGTGGTTTATCTGGGGAACATGTGGTACTCGAGGAGGTTTGACCTGATTGCTCACAAACTGTTTGTGTGTTTGATCACTGGACTAGAAGACAGTGTCATCCCTGGAAAGGGAATGTGATGCCTTTAGTGCAGTTATACCCCTTTCCTGTAATAACAGCTGTGTGAGGAAAATGTTTTTATCACCTCCATGTTTGCATCAAGAGGGCAAAATCCTGTTCTGTAAGACTTGCTGACTGTGAGCAAGCTTCTCAAAACCTGTCTTGCTGCAGTCAGGGTTTTATTTATTACTAGAGAAACTTTAACATCTCAAGTACCACTGCTGTGTTTCATTATTAAACAGCAGAGTTTTCAGCTTGGGTTTAAACCTGGTGTTTTTAAGTCTGCAACCTCTCATTTGAGGGACTTGGTGAAAAGGGCTTCCTGATTGCTGAGTTGGTATTGAAGGTGTGGGAAGTGCACATCCCAGTTGAAGTTTGTCTTCAGAAGCTTCTAATTAGGACAGAGTGATTTGATTTTTCAGGAGGTACCTTTTGGGTTTCCCGAAATAACAAGACAACCACAAGGGTGATGCAGAGCAGATATCACAGGTTACTGTCATCTTTGCAACTCTCAGAAGTGTTTTGGTGGTAAGTGAACCTGTGTGCTTGAATAAATAAATATTCTTTACTTAATTTATGGTTTTCATGCCAAAAAAAGCTGTCAAGTTTGAGGTATAATGACTGACTTTTTTTGTTTGCAGCGGCATGAAAACTTTCAGAAAAACTTGAGTGATATTTTAAGCGACTTCCCTGCAGGATGCGGGGCCACTTAGGTATTATTTTCCATATAACTTTATACAACAAAGCAGGAGCAAGGAGGCAGCAGGAGAGCGACGTGTAAAATGGCCTCTTGGGGGTAATGATATGGTATGCATTGCAGAGGAAAGCAGGCAAGTGTTCAAAATCACTGCAGTCAGTCTGGGATGTGTGAATAAGACAAAAATTGCCCCGCATCTGGTTTTCCGCCACAGCTGAAAGGCCATTTGTGTTAGCTCACAGGTAGCGTTTTACCTGGTAACTAAGATTTTGTGGTCCCGAATTCTGGGTCACAGAGGTGAGACCTTACAATTGGTGGTTAGATTTCAGAGGGAGCTCCTGAAACAGTGCTGTGGAGAAGGACAGGCTCTCAGCTGTAAAGGTTGGTGCTTGGTTCTGTGAAGCGATGACCACGACTGAAACACGTTTCTGCCAGAGACTTCTGGACAGACTTACACGGGCAACACTTTGGTCTTTTAATCTTTCCAATGGGAAAAGCAGCGTGTTTGTGGATTGTGGAAGGATCCATCTTCCTATTTTCCTAATTAACATTTGCAGGCACCTTGAACCCTCTTATTCCAGCAGATGTGCACTGAAGAGAGAGATTTCTAGAGACTCAGGTCATGAATCAGCCGTGTATCATGTACTGGATGCAGCGCTTCAAAACCTAAAGCTGTTGAGTGATGCAAGTCTCCAGGCTTGTGCTGCGCAATGTGGTTAGTGGGGTCCCGTACGTGGTGCTGAGCTCTGGTTTCCTTTGCAGTTAGTCTGTAAAAGTGAGGGAGGATTTCAAAGCAGAGTGGCAGCTGTGGGCCTTTGCCCTTTGTGAATTCATTGTTGTTCCCTGGTGCCAAGATCCTCTGTGTCAGAAGAAGGGAGTTATTAGTGCAAGATGTGTAGTAGGTAGAAGCACAGAGACTTTTTGTTTCTGTCTGGAGTCACCTCGTCGAGCTTTCGGGCTGGTATGTTGGCAGCTGAGCAAAAGGCTGTTTATTCTACATGACTCTCGGAACAGTTTCAGATAGCTTCCACATGCAAATCAGTGGCTTGTTCCCCAAAAAGCTAGTCAGAAACTTTTATCGCATCTGTCAGTCATTGGTCTTGCTGTTATGGGTCAGCTCTGAAGAGCCAGTGTAATTAGAGCATCGTGTGTAGTCTCCAGGCGAGCTTTATGGCTTTGCCAGTGGAATGTAGCTTTTGCTGTTAATGTTTTAAATTATTATCTGTATACTTGCAAAGACCTTGTTTATTTAGCAAAGCCATTTGCCGGGTCTCAAAACTGGCAGAAGAGAATCTGCGCTTCCCCTTCCCCTTCTCCCGTGTCCTTCAAAATGCCATAAATCATGTTCTTTTTCCTCGCTCTCCCAAAAATGTAGGTTTCTTTTCAATGAGAACTATAAAATTGCAGGTAACCTCTTTTCCTCATCTTTCCTTTTGCAAAACAATTTCATGTAATTACAATCACGTCTGTTTTCAGGATTTGTTGATCCTTGCAGGATGAAGTGTGTGCAATTCCTTCTGCTTCTCCTCCGCTGGAAATCTTGCACGTTGTCTTTGTGTGTAGTAGATCTGCTGCAGCAGATACTCTCTCCCTGTTGGGGTTGGTAGCTCTCGTCATGAGTCTGTTACCCTTGAAAGCTATAAAATGATGGAAGAGGAGGATGAGGAGTAACAAACTTCTTGCAGGGATGAAGTCATATGCTAGGTGTGTTGTGGGGATCACGCTCTGGAAGGTGTGTTGTGTTATTGCTGCTGCTTTAATAGAGCTGCAGGGAGCCTGATGCAGAAATGAGGGAGTTCCTTCTCAGTACTGGCCCCTTCCGATATCACGCTCCCCAAGATCTGCATTTTCCAAAGTTTCCAACTTCTATTCCCTTTAAAGAAGCATTCCCCAGCTTTGGGGGGGAGGAAGGACACGACTGTGATTGTAAGACAGAAGTACCTAAATTTTGGTGCTTACCCAAAACTTTTGTTTTGCTTTGGCTTTTAAGTCCCTTATTTATGGAAATAGTTTTTCCTTGTAGTCTCCTCTTTCCTCCGGAAGATAAAACTGCAGATTAAGTGACGTTACCCATGGGAGCTCTCGTGATGGTTATTGGCTTTCTTTGAAATACTGAATTGTTCTCCGTTTCGCAGACTGTAACACTGGCGAATAGGGATGTGGGGATATAAATTTTTGCAATAGTGTCTGTTCAACCACTGTTTGAGAGAGACCTTTTTTTTTTTTATTCCTCACTGTTGGGCCTTACGAAAAATAGTAAAATCTTTTCAGTTTGAAAGGGACCATGAACAAATAGATGGTATTAGAAAGCTGCAAAATGTGAGTGACTCTTTTGCTATAGTTCCTCCTGTGCAGTCTTCAGAGCAGCTCTGTAACACAGGTCAGATCTGCTATTTCTTCTCAGTGACGAATATCCATCTGGGAGCAAAAGCAACAGGTAAGTTTCATATAAGTCGCTTTAAGTCAGAATGCTAATTTTCAATGTTAGATCACTTTTAGTAGTTAATTTATGAATGTTTTCTTGTCTCAATAAATGGAACCTGCAAGAGCAAAGCAGACTACTGCTGGTGTGGTATCGTAAAAGAACTTGTTTTTTTCTGACTTAGTTAAAAGGAATTTATGTGAAAATAACCTGCAAGAAAAAATAAATTACATATATGTTTCAGTAATTCACAGTGACTGTGAACTTGTCTACTAGCACAGGTTTCATCTTGGGGGAAAAGAAAATTGCAGCTAATTTGTGACAGAAATATGAACATTAAGGAGAAGGAATTCTTCATTCCAGGAATGTGTTTTGCTTTTTTCAATGAAATTTTTGCTTCTGCTACTTCACCCTTTTCAAAATCCCTGTGTGAGCATTTGGGCTTTAGCCTCTGGAAGAGATTAACAACTCCTCTGCATAAAAAATGCCTCTGACTGGGGACTCATGGTGATGGCTTCTTCTACCACCCAGGCTCTTGACATGTTTTTGTCCCACAGGATAAATCATTCATAAGTGTTAAATATGACTGTTGGACTATTGTTTTTGTCCTAATTCAAAGTTGACTTAAGGTTGAAAATTCTTTCATTGTCCTGGTCCATTTGCTTTTGTCTCAGTTATGATCCTTCTGTTGTGCCGTTGTAAATTAGCACGTTGCATCCTGTTTGCAGATAAAATTTTAAGGAAAACTCTTATGTCAGTATGGTTGTCCGACAAAAAAAAAAAAAAAAAGGATTGCTCTGAGATAGCTCAACTCAAGGGAGAGAAGAACACTTCATGGCACCTGGGATCACAAGTTACTTTTAAATATTGCGAATCAGGTAGTTTAAAAAAGCAGTTAGAAGAAAAAAAAAAAGAACTATCTGTTTCATGGATATCTTTCTTTTGAATTATAGATCACCTGCTCTAAGCTTCCATGGTCTAAATCTGTGTAACACACATGTAGTATTTTATGTCCCCAAAAACTTATGGGCGAGAGGGAGAACCAAAGAAGAAAATCTGGTTTACTCAACCCAGGTAAGAGGATACTTGTGTGATTCCCCAGCCTGCCTTTGGAAGGTTTTGTATTATTGTGGATTTGAAGAACAGAGAAACCAATGACTTAATCTTGGAAAAACACACTTGCCGTGGAAGAAAACTCAGTGGATGCTATCGGCTGCATTCCACTTATAATCTCTCCAGATGTTTCTTAAGGATACTTAAATCCACTTACATTTCCACAAACATGTGGTTGATGAAATCAGCTAGATTCAGGGATGGGCATGCATCTTGCTACAGCCTGTTTTAGAACTGGATTAATACACAGCTTTCTTGCCTCCTGCTTTTGCTCTCATTAAAACTTCTGAAATTGTTAGGAAGAAAGTGGCAAGTTTTGTTTGAACTTTATTCCTTCAAACAGTTTTGAATTTACGACATTTCAGCAGTGCAGTGTAATGTGCAGGTTGGTCAACGAGGATTCTGAACTTGTCGGAAACAAATGTGAATTAAATCTGTTTTTTTTTTTTTTTCCTTGAATATTACAGTTTTGTTTCTGCTGATGTGGCCTCTGTCATACCAATTGCTGTGTAGTAAATTATTACTAAATGTTAGGTGGTAGTGGTGATTATTTCAAAGATAGGGTGATCTAGAAGAGACAGCTTGCACAGGAAAAGCAGTCAGTCATATTAATAAAACTGGCAATAAACGCCACAAAACATCATCATCATTTTATACCCCTTTTGGTCATGCTGTTGAGCTAGATGAACTATGTCCTTGTTTGTGTTTCAGAGAGGAAATCTGAAATATAGTCACTTCAGGGAAAATGCAAGTGCCTTGATTTATTGATGTTATTTTATCAATTTTGCACAGGTTTTGCGGGGAGGAGGGAAGGAAGGAAGATTAGCAATTTCAGATGAAGACAGGCAGAAATGTTCACAAATGCCTGTCACACCCCAAAAGCAGTAATCAAATTACTGCCGCAAAGCAAAATGATATAATTGATTATGAAACTTGAAATCAGTGCCTAGAGCATTAGGAAAGCTGACAGCGCGAGCCAGCGTATTTAAAAAGAGTGGGTGCAAATCTATTAAATTTGTTTTTAAGGAGGAGGAATCTTCTGCAGAAGGGTACGGTATCTCAGTAATTTATGGGCACGAGCAAAATGCTACATCGGTGATTTATAGTGTCAGGTGGGGCTATTAACATGATTAGAGTTCAGAGTTTAATTCACTTCCCTGTTTTCAAAAGAGGAGAATTATCTCCTGTAAAGACTCATAAGAGGTGTTTCAAATAGTGTGTAAGGACCCTTCCAGGTTAAGCTGAAGGAGCAATTTTAAAGCAGTCGGAGGCGATGAGCATTGTATCTTCCTGTTTCTTAGACGTAACGGTATCCATGAACAATTTTTTTTTCCCCTTAAAGGAAGCGACTATCTAACAGAAGTACTAAGTAACTAGGTGACTTCTATTTCCAATACTATCAATCTGTCACCAGCTCTCCTTTTACATGAACCCCTATAGCAAAAACAGAATTTGCGTGGGACAAGAGCACTTTTCTTTAAAACAGTAGCAGGTACGAGAAATTGTAACGCTGTCTTTGGAGTGGGGTTTCTAGTGTCATTTGTACATTAGAGAGCATCCCTCTCATTTCAGTTGTTGCAAAGGAGACTGGTTTTAAGTTGAATGTCGCTAGGTAAGGCACCGGTTGCTGACAAAACTGATTCCAGCATCAGCAGGCATTTGGTTTAGGCCTTCTTTCCCCTAAATCTTTGAGTTCACATGCCTCTGCTGTCTCAGAAGGTAATTGATATTACCACAGTATTTTATCAACATCTATCAATACGAGAAACCAAACTCAGCAGAACCTAGATGGGAACAATTCATAATATTCATGGAAGACAGGTAAGGTTGGGGTTACAACCAAGACCACGATTCAGGTGCAAGCCACGGTTCTGCTGCTGCAGTCCATCGTGAGAACAAGGTTGTTTGTCGCACTGTATGGAGCGGCGTTGACTTGCAGTCCCCACAGATCACACCTCTCTGGGCAGAAGAAGCAGGAGCAGGTCTGGTTCTGTCTGGGCTGGACCCAGTGCATACCTTTGGTGAGTGAGAGGAGGCAGAGTATGGGCTGGTGTCAGGATGTGTAGGAGTTTGACTGAATAACCCTCCTGGGAGCTTCTACCTGACTGCAGAGCCTGCTCTGGCTGCTGCACAGGGGAGTCCCTGTGGGGCTGCAGTTGGCTTGCTGTGACCTACCACTGTCACCCATCTCCTGGTACATGACCTGACACAGCTGATGTGTCTCATGACCTATGCTGGTAAACAAGATACTTAAGCATGAGGATGAAAATTCTGTCAGTTAAGGCTATTTAAGTATTTTCTTCTAACCTATGAGGACCATTTTCTTGGCACAGATTTGAAGTCATTTGACTTCCTTAGAAGAAGGAAAAAAAAAAAGAGATGCTCCATTCTTGGTGTTGAATGACTTAATTTCTTTTGAAGGTGCTAAAACCAGAACTGCCTCTGAGTAGTTTTGTTGTGACTGTCTTGGTACCCTCTGTCCTTATGTGAGTGGTATTTGCATCGTTTGTCACAACTGTTAAAGTACTGCTTGCACGAAGACCCCAGGAGTTAGGCATGGCATCATTACCCTCATTTTATGGATGAGAAATGAAGCCCAGATAAAATTCTAGTTTTCAGCGTTGTAGAAGCCAGAGGCTTCAGGGGAAGGGAACTAATCTCCCCAGAAGCAGGACTTGTGTAGGTAAAAAATGAGAGTATCATTGCTTCCTTCATTAGGAAATCTGTTTGCAGTCCCAAGCCCCAGTGACTTTAGACGTTTGCCACCCAATTCTCTAAATCTGCTTTTTGAACACAGTTTTTCCTCCCCGTTTGCCCTCCAGAGATGCTGCTTGCTATCTTGGGCATCCTCCCCTTTCTCAGTTTTCAATTAATCTCTCCCCACTCATCTCAGTCTGTTCCTCTCTGGCTGGCGCAGAGCTCTCCCGACAACTCTCATCTGTGGGAGGGAAGTGTGATTTAATGGGGAGGAAAGAGGAGCTGAGCGCTTGTAGCCGTGAGTGATATTTGAGCTGTAGGTTTATTGGCGTGTACACCTCACCTTGCTTAAAGTCTGCTCCAGCATCTCAGGAGATCTCTTCCATCTCTTGCAGCTTGCTTTACACTTTTCTGGACTAACTTCTTGGCTTTATCTTCCAGTGCTGTGGGTAAAACTTCAGGCAGACGCAGTGCTCTTGCTCTGACCTTCAGTATTGCTGCCACAGCTAATATGAAATGCCATACCAACCTTGATGCAATTTTCTATGGTTGCTGTAGGCACTGTAGGCAAAGTGTCTTATTAATGGAGAACCACAGGGGATTCTGACTGCGCCGTTGCTTCTGATTGTCACACTGGCTTAAAGATAAGTTACGCTTGGGGTTGTCTGGCCGTATCTCCCCATGCATTTCACTTGGGTATAAAATAATCTGCACCTAGATGCTTTTCTATTATCAAAGTGTTTTAGGTGAGTTTGGAATTAAAAGTTCTCAGTGTAAGACTGGTTTCCTAGGGAGTGATTTGTGAGGTGGTAGCCATGAGGGAACTGGAGGGTGAACTGAGGCTGTAGAGGGAGAGGGTTTCAGAAGGATGTGGGGAACCAGAGCAGGAACCAGTTCCCTGTTGGGCAGGGAATTCGTGCCGGGAGTCTGGAAGGGAAGGCATTTCAAGAACGAGGATCGGGTGGAAGTCGAAGTACTGTTCTGGGTGTCTGGTAAGAACTCTGTGCACCAGGTGGGCTGGACATCCACTGGCAGGTGGAGAGGTGGAAACTTTGTGTTGCAGAGAGCAAATAGTTGGTCTTTGTGTGAAGGAAAAAAAAAAAAGAAACTAAAAGGATTCTTCTGGTCTAAATGCTTGATTCAACGCAGCCGGAGTGATTGCAACTTTCAAAGAGCATTTTCCCCAAGACGAAGTTTCAGCTGGCACAAAAGCTAGCATTTGACATCTTTTTCATGTAATGACTATATTAACAAAAGAAGGCCTCGCTGTTGGCTGCCTTTGTAAATCAACTCCAGTGCAGTTCTTCATTCTCTTAACTCTTGTGTGTGACTCAGCTCAAAACTCCCACGGGAATGCAAGCGGGTCAGCTTGTGCGCACACGCAGTTGAGAGTATTAGCAAGTACTCCACATGGCTTGACAAAGGCTCTTTGCAATTGTTCCTTTCTGTTGCAGCGGGCGGTTTAATACGCTGATGTTTGCTGCACTGCAGCTTTTAAGGTTCCTATCCCATAAGCGGTGAGAGAAGTATCGCGTTCAGCTCCAGCGGCTCAGGCAGCCAACCTGAGATGCTGCAGTATGGTTCTATAAAGCCTACAGTTATTAGGAGTTCCTTCATAATTAATGATAAGTTTTAATAGCTGTTGCAAACACAGATTTCAGCTACTTGCTGAAGGCTAAACATTCTTACAGCACTAAAAACTACCTCAGTAGCCGGAAGGTATTGACCAGAGTCTGTGTGTTGAATTGTCCTAATGTTTCTAGTTTCCCTGACGTGGCGATGGCTTTCCTCAGGCTGCTATTTGATTTCTGAGTTGCATTCCGGTTCTAATTTTTTCTAAAGTGCAAAAACCCAGACTTATCTGCTCTCCCTTTGCCCTGTGGGATGTACCCACAGTTAGTTAAACCTCGCACCTTTACGGGAAGTCTCTATCACCTCTTAAAGGCTAAAGTTCACAGCTTTTCTCCAATCCTCAGATGGGAAGGCTGCTTTAAAAAAAAAAACTCTAGGGAGTGTTTTATGTGCTGTGTAATTTAAATAGGCATCCTGATTTCCTCTGTCTCTCAAAAAACGCACAGGATAGGGCAGGACTGTATGAAAAGGAGCTAATCTGTATTTTAAGCCATACCACCAACACAGCTTGGTGGGGTGTGTATGTGGGAGGAGATTTCTAAATAGGAAACTGTGATGTGAAGAATACTAGGAGCCATGAGGATTGTGTAAATGTTTTCTCTTTAAAGCAGAAGAGGTCTGCTTTCTATATTGAGAAAACTGACTTCGCTTATGAGAGAGCACGATTTATAAACTGTGATGACTGGCAATGAAGCAGAGGGCTGGGACTGTTGTTCGGTTGGCTAAAAAACCCAACAGAACATTTCTGTACTGCCTTGATTTGTTTTGTAATCATTTTATCTCCATCTTGTTGCCATCATTAAGATA